>NC_090235.1:36845880-36910880 GCF_024489055.1 Chanodichthys erythropterus
AATGCTGCTAACTGGCAGAGCAGCTGGAAAACTAAGACAAGAAAACTAGAACATTAATACGGACGACTGTATTATTTTTCTTCAAGGACCAGGTCAAGCAAAGACAGTGATGAGCACTCAAACACAGCAGTCAGACGCAGGATTACACACTGGACTTTAGAGTTCTTCAACATGTGATGTTGGACATTTACTGTTTCTAAAGCCAATAATTTATGTGGATGCCATTTATAGACCTGTTAGATTTTGTTTTATTTTTGAGATTAATAAAATTGTATGTTTTAACAATGTTATAGCTAAGCTTTTTCTTTCTTTCTTTTTTCTTTTTTGAATATTTAGGAGAACATTCTGGGAACAAAAATAAAACTTCCTGTTAAATAACTATAAGAATGTTAGGGGATGATGTTCTAATGTTATGACTAAACATTTATAGAAGGTCATCGTAAAACGTTTTTAGAGTGTTTTGTAGAGAATGTTATCTTACCTTTTTAGAAGAACATTCTAAGAACAAAAATAAAATTTCCCACTACAAACTTTATAAAAACATTGGGAAATAATGTTCTAACAATGTTATGACTAAACAGTTTTAGAATGTTTTAGAGAATGTTATCCTACCTTTAAGGAGAACATTCTGGGAACTAAAATAAAACTACCTGCTAAAAACATTATAAGAACGTTAGGGAATAATGTTCTAACAATGTTATCGCTAAACATTTGTAGAATGTTTTTTAGAGAATGTTATCCTAACATTTAGAAGAACATTCTGGGAACTAAAATAAAACTACCCGCTGAAAACATTATAAGAACGTTAGGGAATAATGTTCTAAGAATGTTATCGCTAAACATTTGTAGAATGTTTTTTAAAGAATGTTATCCTAACATTTAGAAGAACATTCTGGGAACTAAAATAAAACTACCCGCTGAAAACATTATAAGAACGTTAGGGAATAATGCTGGGAATGGGAATAACTATGCTGTCCGAACAAGCTGACAGTCAAAGCAGTGGAGAAATATGAAATAAGCTGGAAGTCAGAAATCGGTCAGAAGTAGCCGAAGCACCGCTACTTTGACCACGGCGGAAAAGTCGCATGGGTCATTGAGAACTGATTGACCGGGGCTGATTTTCCATCTAACAGTCGTCGACTTGAACTACGAGCCAAGCCGCTGATCATTCAACAGCTGTTACATCCAGATTCCAAAACCCTCTGCAATACCTGACCAAAGTCTCCCAAGAAGAGAGCCGCTCAAGCCAGACGCTCGGAACAGCGCATCGCACCAGCCAGCAACATCCTTCAAAGCTTCCGCGCAACCCACAGGGCTTTCCCGAGAAGACGTCACCTGAAAGACAGCCAATCCAGAACGCGGGACTCCGCTGTACACGAGTCACGGAACAACCCGATTACCTCAGCTGTCAGAGCAAACGCAGGTACAAGCAAACTTCTCTCTCCCTTGCTGGAAACTGGTGAAACTCCTTTAAACCTAAAGAATCAGGCCAAAGCTCTGCTTTTGTGATTTTCTTCTGGTTATAAGTTAAGTTAGCACTGAACTTGGGACTTTTCATAACTCATCAACTCCGCGAATGTGTGTGCATGTATGTATGTGTGTATGTGTGTGTGTGTGTTAGCCTTAGTTTCCTGTAATCGTTAGAAGTAGTCAATAAATCTTGTTTTGATTTTCACATATAGTGTTTCTTGTATTGTGTGTCAAATTACTGCCTTAAACTTAAGATCAAGTTACCTCTTGCTTATAATAATATAATAATAATCATAATAAAATATTGTTACTGTTGGCCACAGAATAATATTTTATCCAGAATTGGTAAAATACTCTAACCTCAATTTTCGCTGGACGAATAATTGATGAAGTGTTAAATATTAATTCTGAATCATTTACAGTGAATCATTTACAGTTGATTCAATTCTTATTCCCTTTAACAATTAAATTGAGCTAATAAATGACGTAAGGCTAAGGGTACTTACAATAATTTGAAAAATCTCTCTTTTTTTTCTTTCTTTCTTTTTTTCTGTTCATATAGTAGAAGTCAAGGGTAACCAAAATGGTTTGGTTACAGCATTCTTCAAAAAATATTCTTTTATGTTTCACAGAAGAGAGAAAGTTATACAGGTTTGGAACGATATGAGGTATGGAATGACATGAGGGAGAGTAAATGATGACAGAAATTATTAGCAGTAAATTTACTGCATCCTAGCTCAAAATCAGTGTTTTACTATGTGGAAAAAATGCAGTATTAACTTGTATTGTATTTGCTGTGTATTCTATCTATCATTATTTGTTTTTGTCCTTTTTTATTTATTCATTTATTTACTCCACTTTAAGCCCCCTAACCCCAGTAAAACATTCACCGGAGAATTTATGGGCCAGATTGGCTGGATTTGTCCAGGGCCGAATTTTAGCCCCAGTCCACCCCTTGATGTCAGAAGGCCAGAGATTGGATGTCCTGTTGAAAACAAAGAAACACAGGAGGTCAGCCAGGCTTATTTGTAGTTATTCAAATATTTTCATTGCTGTGTAAAGGCAGACACACGCAATCACACTTACACACAAGTTCGACCATTAACTAACTTAACTTCAGGACTCAGGATTGATGAGCTGTAATCTGTGCTGTTGAAAGAAAGATTAATGAATAAACACTTACGCATCTATACTTCTGCTCTCAACATCTGCACAGGTGGGTTGAAACTCAAAGCCTTATTTAAATCAAGTAAATCAGAGAGTAGGAATTCTGATAATAGCTGTTCAGCCTTATTATAAGATGGTTATTAAAAGTAAAAGTCGCTTTAATGAATGAATTTAATCTGACTTGAGTTTTTAGTTAATGGAGTAATTAATGCTTGTTATACTTTTAATGTGGTTGTTGCTATTTATTTTTATTATCTTGGTTTGATCAGATCAGGTGAACTGAAATTTGTGAAAAATGTTACAAATATAAGTTTAACTGGTTTTAAATTTTAAAGTTTAATCAGTATAGCTTGATATTTGACCATGCCTGGGGCACAGTTATTAGTGTAATTTAGATACTATGTTCAAAATAAATATAATATAAACACTTTTTACCAAGTAATTAAACTTATAATAATTACTAAAATACTTTTCTTGTTCAGGGGCTCCAGAGATGAGTAAAAGATGCTGTGCTTTGCCACCAAAAGAGCTCGATATATCACCTTAAGTGTGAGTGTGATTATCTGTCTATTTATTTTCTTTCGAACTTCCATACAAAGACATATCTTTGGAGCATGTGCATGTGGTCAGTGTGTGATAGACCTCGCTCATGACACCTGGTTCCAACAGCGCTACGACCCTTACACTCAACCCTTACTGACTAAGAAAAACAGCATACTCAGCACTGCCCTCTATTGGTGGTGGCAAGTAAGTGCCTCGCCCTATATAGCCACAATGTAGGATTCTCTATGCAATATCATTATTGACATTAATTATAACTGCTAAAGTACCTTGAAGAATCCAATGGATTAAACTTGCTATTTATCAGAAAAGACAGCTCTGATAATCATGTATGTTCTTCCATAATATTTGAACAGAAGCTACAATATAAGAGTAGAGTGAACTACAAAGCAGTAGCTGAGATGTTATTTGGCATCTTCCCAAATGAAGAAGATTACTCTGATGCTGGTCCAGGCCGCTGCAGAACCTGTGCTGTAGTGGGGAATTCTGGGAACCTCAAAGGATCCCACTATGGTGCTCTCATTGATGCCCATGATCTTGTCATTAGGTGAGTGAGAAAGTGTTAACTGCATGGAGTCTCCATAAACTTGAATAATTATACAATATGTATTTTTATCTGTCTTCTCTCTACATTTTTATCTGTTTTCTCTTGATCATTCTATAAATATTCCTTAAAAATAAATGGATGCATGTTAAATTAATCTTAGCCAAAGACAAATTAGTGTTTGAATTAGCTTGGTTATTAGCATCACAAGAGGTGATGCATAGTAAGTCAAGTACTAAAGACAAAATCATTACAATGATAACTTGGTCTGGGTGTTGTTGTTGTATGCACTATGTATGAAGCAATTATGTTTTACTGTGGAGTAAGTGTCTCTTGGTAGTTCTAACTTTGCATTGTGCTATTTAAATGTACTATTTGCATGAAATACTACATTTAAATAGATGTCATGGGCTGTATGCTTCTAACATGCATGTTTCCAAAACACTGAAATATTACAATGTTTTGTTCAATGAAATGCCCCTGGAAATAGAAACAGAGCATGGTTTGGTCTTGTTAATGTAGAAAATTTGCTGCCAAATTCTGAGATTGGAATCCAGCCTCTGGAGGATTGTGCCTGTGATACCAATAGCAGATAGGCTTGAGAGTTGTTATGATAGTGTAATAGACTGCACTAAGTTCAAGAAGGACCAGCATGTTGAGGGCACCTGAATCACATGATAGAGGTTATTTTCTACCGTCAAAAGACTGTAAAGTGGGTGAAACTAATCAAATCAGCTACAGAAAATGAATTTGTTAGTGTGAATGCTGTCAGGAGTAGACTGAAATTCCAGGATTAAATTCTTGGACATTAACGGGAAGTTTTCCAGACAGAGAGTAAGCCTAGCCTTAGACTTAAATGGCCTTCTAAATCAGATTAACAAAATCAGCTGTCTGTGTCATGGTTCTAAATAGTCCTAGACTTTAGTCCAGAGTTTAATAAGCTGACTTCCTGGAGGAAGACTAGAGCTACTCCAGAACTAAATGTATGTTTAAATTAAGCCTACCAGGAAGCTCAAGATTATATATATATATATATATATATATATATATATATATTATACATATATATTAGGGGTGTAACGGTACACAAAACTCACGGTTCGGTACGTACAACGGTTTTGAAGTCACGGTTCGGTACAGTTTCCGGTACAGCAGGTGGGAAGAAAACTAAACATAAAATTGCTTTTTTTAATAAAACAGTGGTTTATCGAGCAAATTGTGTTTTTGTCTTTAAATATATTAAATTAAATTATAACTGAAAGTTTCTTAAGGATAAAAAAATTATCTCTGCTAATGCTATAATATATGTAAGGAGCCCTTACTTGAACATTATGCTACTATAATATCAAAAGTTAACAACTGAGCCCAAACTATTAGCCTAAATTCAATTGCTTTTTATTTTTAGATAAAATAATCAACACTCAAATAACAAATTGTATGCAAACAAGTAAGCTGCACCTAAAGCAGATTTTGCATTAACTTCTAAATGTTTTTACTTCACTTCGTTGTTGAAATATAATCATTTCTGCACGTGTTACATGTGCACTCTGTTTTGGACTCATTTTGGACTTGTTGTTGTTCTATTTCCCGCCACTAGTCATTCACCATGGTAACTGATCACCTTATCATCACATCTAGCTGTGTCTAATCACCCACCTTGTTATCCCATGTATATATACCCTGTGTTTTCAGTCCAGTATTGTCCAGTATTGTAGGTGTAGTTTCCCTGTTCCTACCTGTTCCTACCTGTTCCTACCTGTTCCTACCTGTTCCTACCTGTTCCTACCGGTTCCTACCGGTTCCTACCTGTTCCTACCTGTTCCTGTGCTCTGTGGATTATCTAGTAAAAGACTTGTTTTGACTTGATCTCTTCGTCGTGTGCTAAATACACCAGCTATTGTAACACACAGTGGCTATCATTTTCATGACAGATTTATTTAAACATACATTAAATAGCCTAATCAGGACATCACTGAAAGTTTTTAAAATATAATTATTATATAGGCTAATACAGTGCATATATTAAGTGAAAGAGTTCATTTCTCTAACGAACTAACAAACTTTGGACACTGAATGGCTTTTCTGAGGTAAATACTACATGACATTTTGTTTACATGCTTTAATTGATGTCTTTCCACTGTTGAAACACTGAGCGATTAAAATAGATATGACCATTTCAGTAAGTTACTGTATCTTTCAACATACCTTCAGATTTTCTTTCATGTTTATTCTGTAACTAGTATTAAAGAGGAAGAGATGATCGCATTCACTCGCGCTGCTGGTTGAACTGAGGTGCCTGTACATATGTATATATATATATATATATATATATAATATATATGTAACGAAGCGGGAGTCATGGTAAGATCCAAATGCAAGCTTTATTAAGAATGTCGTACAGGCAGGGTCAATCAGGAGCAGACGAGAACAGCAAGGGACAGGCAGAATCGTAATCAGGGTGCAGGCAATGGTCAGGACAGGCAGATATCATTCACAGAACAGTATACCAGGCAAGGGTCAGGACAGGCAGCAACGGGTCAAAAACAGGAACAGGCAAGATCAATCACAGGCAGACAGAAAACAAGGAAACGCTCAGAATTGTCACAAGGAATCAAGACTTCGCAAACTGGTGGTGTGAGTGTGAGTCCTTTATAGTCCTGTTAATGTACTGCAGCTGGGTGTGGTGATTAGTGAGGAGTGTGTGCATGGCTGTATGTGGCGACAGGTGATTGGTGTGGAGTGAACATGTGACTGGCAGGGAGGATTGTGGGTAATGTAGTCCAGGAACTGACAGAAACAGACGGTGATCGTGACATAATGTCCCCCTCCCGGAAGGCGCGTCCTCGCGCCGTAGATGGCACAACTGGGGAGGGGGGGTGGGTGCCCTGGAGACCTACAGGCAGGAGATACTGGATGTGCAGGCGGGTATGGTGGTCTCCAGGGCAGGTCCAGGAACTCAAGCAGCCACGGCGGGCCAGGGGCCTCGGGAGGCCACGGCGGGTCAGGAGCCTCGGGAGGCCACGGCGGGTCAGGCGGGTCAGGAAGCCATGGCGGGTCAGATGGCTCGGGCAGCCACGGTAGGTCGGGTGGCTCGGGCAACCACGGCAGGTCGGGTGGCTCGGGCAACCACGGCAGGTCGGGTGGCTCGGGCAACCACGGCAGGTCGGGTGGCTCGGGCAACCACGGCAGGTCGGGTGGCTCGGGCAACCACGGCAGGTCGGGTGGCTCGGGCAACCACGGCAGGTCGGGTGGCTCGGGCAACCACGGCAGGTCGGGTGGCTCGGGCAACCACGGCAGGTCGGGTGGCTCGGGCAACCACGGCAGGTCAGGTGGCTCGGGCAACCACGGCAGGTCAAGTGGCTCGGGCAACCACGGCAGGTCAGGTGGCTCGGGCAACCACGGCAGGTCAGGTGGCTTTGGCAACCACGGCAGGTCAGGTGGCTTGGGCAGCCGCAGCAATGAGTCCATAAATGGCCCTGACAGCAGTGGCTGGGCAGGGTCCCCACCCACCAGCTCCCCACCCCTAGGTATACTGCCCCCCCCAAAAAAGTTCTTGGGGAAATCAAGGGAGGCATTGGCAGGTTCATGGGTAAGGAGCTCGGGTGGCGCCAGCAGGGCATATGGCCTGAGCGGCAGTGGTAGAGCAAATGGTCCAGGCGGTGGTGGCAAGGCCGACCAAGGCTGCTCTGTGGCCGTATCAGGCAGAGCGGGCAGTTCGGTGACGGCCTCCATGGCCGTATCAGGCAGAGCGGGCAGTTCGGTGACGGCCTCCATGGCCGTATCAGGGAGAGCAGACAGCTCCGGCTGCTCCGGGACGGCAGCGGGCTCGGGCTGCTCCGGGACGGCAGCGGGCTCGGGCTGCTCCGGGACGGCAGCGGGCTCGGGCTGCTCCGGGACGGCAGCGGGCTCGGGCTGCTCCGGGACGGCAGCGGGCTCGGGCTGCTCCGGGACGGCAGCGGGCTCGGGCTGCTCCGGGACGGCAGCGGGCTCGGGCTGCTCCGGGACGGCAGCGGGCTCGGGCTGCTCCGGGACGGCAGCGGGCTCGGGCTGCTCCGGGACGGCAGCGGGCTCGGGCTGCTCCGGGACGGCAGCGGGCTCGGGCTGCTCCGGGACGGCAGCGGGCTCGGGCTGCTCCGGGACGGCAGCGGGCTCGGGCTGCTCCGGGACGGCAGCGGGCTCGGGCTGCTCTGAGTGCATCCTCCAGGCTCGCAAGAACGACAAAACATAAAACGTGAGTACAGCCCTCTTGGCCATCACCGGACCGATAGGGAGAGCATGCAGAACTGGAGTGGACTCTGGAGTGGATTCACTGGCTGGAGCGGACTCAACGGCAGGAACGACCCCTTTGTTCACTGACACTGCAGGGGCGGCCATCTTGTCCATCGCGTCCAGGGCACTTGAGTCCATATCAACCAACAAATTTGAGAGCGTTGAAACAGGCGCACTTGAGAGCGTTGAAACAGGCGCACTTGAGAGCGTTGAAACAGGCGCACTTGAGAGCGTTGAAACAGGCGCACTTGAGAGCGTTGAAACAGGCGCACTTGAGAGCGTTGAAACAGGCGCACTTGAGAGCGTTGAAACAGGCGCACTTGAGAGCGTTGAAACAGGCGCACTTGAGAGCGTTGAAACAGGCGCACTTGAGAGCGTTGAAACAGGCGCACTTGAGAGCGTTGAAACAGGCGCACTTGAGAGCGTTGAAACAGGCGCACTTGAGAGCGTTGAAACAGGCGCACTTGAGAGCGTTGAAACAGGCGCACTTGAGAGCGTTGAAACAGGCGCACTTGAGAGCGTTGAAACAGGCGCACTTGAGAGCGCAGCGTCCGGCTGACTTGAGAGCGCAGCGTCCGGCTGGCTTGAGAGCGAAGCGAAGGCGTGACGTTGCTCTGGGCGATCAGCGAAGGCGTGGCGTTGCTCTGGGCGATCAGCGGAGACGTGACGTGCCTCTGGGCGATCAGCGGAGACGTGACGTGCCTCTGGGCGATCAGCGGAGACGTGACGTGCCTCTGGGCGATCAGCGGAGACGTGACGTGCCTCTGGGCGATCAGCGGAGACGTGACGTGCCTCTGGGCGATCAGCGGAGACGTGACGTGCCTCTGGGCGATCAGCGGAGACGTGACGTGACTCTGGGCGATCAGCGGAGACGTGACGTGACTCTGGGCGATCAGCGGAGACGTGACGTGACTCTGGGCGATCAGCGGAGACGTGACGTGACTCTGGGCGATCAGCGGAGACGTGACGTGACTCTGGGCGATCAGCGGAGACGTGACGTGACTCTGGGCGATCAGCGGAGACGTGACGTGACTCTGGGCGATCAGCGGAGACGTGACGTGACTCTGGGCGATCAGCGGAGACGTGACGTGACTCTGGGCGATCAGCGGAGACGTGACGTGACTCTGGGCGATCAGCGGAGACGTGACGTGACTCTGGGCGATCAGCGGAGACGTGACGTGACTCTGGGCGATCAGCGGAGACGTGACGTGACTCTGGGCGATCAGCGGAGACGTGACGTGACTCTGGGCGATCAGCGGAGACGTGAACTGTTGCTGTTGTGATGGTAGCCGCCATCTTGTGCGTGTTACCTGGCGCGGCGGCCATTACGGGACTCACCATGGTGTCGCATTCCTCCGCGACACCCACAGTAAATGGAGAGCCAACAGTCAACAATGCATAGTCCATAAAGCTGCTAAGTGATGAACGTGGTCCCTCTCGACTTAATTTATTCTGGAGAGGTTGGTTGACGCCATCACAAAAAAAGTCAATCAGTGCACAGTCCGGAAGATCAGAGAGGTAAGCAATGTTTAGATACTCCTGCACATATTCCTCCAACGATCGCGTGCCTTGCGAACTCCACAATAGCAATAGATTAATGTCCATACCGTAATGAGATCCTCCGGGAAAGCTGCTGGATCTTGGTGGCGGCGAAGTCTTCTGTAACGAAGCGGGAGTCATGGTAAGATCCAAATGCAAGCTTTATTAAGAATGTCGTACAGGCAGGGTCAATCAGGAGCAGACGAGAACAGCAAGGGACAGGCAGAATCGTAATCAGGGTGCAGGCAATGGTCAGGACAGGCAGATATCATTCACAGAACAGTATACCAGGCAAGGGTCAGGACAGGCAGCAACGGGTCAAAAACAGGAACAGGCAAGATCAATCACAGGCAGACAGAAAACAAGGAAACGCTCAGAATTGTCACAAGGAATCAAGACTTCGCAAACTGGTGGTGTGAGTGTGAGTCCTTTATAGTCCTGTTAATGTACTGCAGCTGGGTGTGGTGATTAGTGAGGAGTGTGTGCATGGCTGTATGTGGCGACAGGTGATTGGTGTGGAGTGAACATGTGACTGGCAGGGAGGATTGTGGGTAATGTAGTCCAGGAACTGACAGAAACAGACGGTGATCGTGACAATATATATATATATATATATATATATATATATATATATATATGTATATATATATATATATATATATATATATATACAGTGGGTACGGAAAGTATTCAGACCCCCTTAATTTTTTCACTCTTTGTTATATTGCAGCCATTTGCTAAAATCATTTAAGTTCATTTTTTTCCTCATTAATGTACACACAGCACCCCATATTGACAGAAAAACACAGAATTGTTGACATTTTTTGCAGATTTATTAAAAAAGAAAAACTGAAATATCACATGGTCCTAAATATTCAGACCCTTTGCTCAGTATTTAGTAGAAGCACCCTTTTGATCTGATACAGCCATGAGTCTTTTTGTGAAAGATGCAACAAGTTTTTCACAACTGGATTTGGGGATCCTCTGCCATTCCTCCTTGCAGATCCTCTCCAGTTCTGTCAGGTTAGATGGTAAACGTTGGTGAACAGCCATTTTTAGGTCTCTCCAGAGATGCTCAATTGGGTTTAAGTCAGGGCTCTGACTGGGCCATTCAAGAACAGTCACGGAGTTGTTGTGAAGCCACTCCTTCGTTATTTTAGCTGTCTGCTTAGGGTCATTGTCTTTGTGACGAGCAGGGCGGGCGAGAGCCGTGAGGGAACGGCGCGAGGCCGGTGACGCGAGTGATAATGAGCGTCACCTGCGAGGCGTGCCGGCCTCGAGTCTCTCACGGAGGAGCTCCGGAGGCATAAAAGGAGGAGCGACTACAATGAAGGACGAGAGAGGACCAGGCCTGGACTTTATTTTATGTTTTATTATGTTTGTGTGGCCGGCAGACGTCCGCGAGGGTCTGCCGGCATTACTTTCGTTTTGTTCTTTGTTTATTTTGAATTAAAGTTACGTTGAATGTTCGCCGGTTCCCGCCTCCTTCTTCCCACATCTACTAACCTCGTTACATTGGTGCCGAAACCCGGGAGGAAGGAGGGACATGCTGTCAGAGAGCCCTCGCTGCTGAGGGGGATCGCGGTGCTGCGGAGTTCGGGCAGCGCGGGAGTGAAGACCGCGAGAGGCTGCCCGAGGCGGTGGTGCTGGAGCCAAGTGAAAGGTGGGACGGAGACCCGGATGCCGTGCTCCTGGGACGAGGTGGGGTGGCTGCCGTCCTGGAGGGAGCGGAGGAGTCGCCGCCATCCGCCGTGGGCCGGAGCCTGCTGTCGTTCGCCATGAAGGGGAGGAGCAGGGGACGGGGGAGGAGCTGCCGGCTGCCCTCAGCCGGAGGAGCCATCGCCGGCCGCCAGGAGGCGGTCGAGGATCGGGCCGTCCACCACGCGTCCAGTGCCATCGCATGTGGCACCGCGAGGAAGAGCCTCTTGGCAGGCTGAGGACCGAGCGGCAGTGTGTCGGGGAACCGGACCAAGAATTTTTTTTTCTCTTTCTTTTTCCTCTCTCCCTTCTCTCATCCTGTCGCTCCCCTTGCTTCCGTCTCGTCTGTCCTTACCCCCAGGTGCTGCGGCCGCCGAGACAGGCCCCGGGGGGGAGTAAGCGCAGTCGCGGGAGTACCCCCGGCCTGCGAGGGGCGTTGGGGGTATGTGACAAGCAGGGCGGGCGAGAGCCGTGAGGGAACGGCGCGAGGCCGGTGACGCGAGTGATAATGAGCGTCACCTGCGAGGCGTGCCGGCCTCAAGTCTCTCACGGAGGAGCTCCGGAGGCATAAAAGGAGGAGCGACTACAATGAAGGACGAGAGAGGACCAGGCCTGGACTTTATTTTATGTTTTATTATGTTTGTGTGGCCGGCAGACGTCCGCGAGGGTCTGCCGGCATTACTTTCATTTTGTTCTTTGTTTATTTTGAATTAAAGTTACGTTGAATGTTCGCCGGTTCCCGCCTCCTTCTTCCCACATCTACTAACCTCGTTACATTGGTGCCGAAATCCGGGAGGAAGGAGGGACATGCTGTCGGAGAGCCCTCGCTGCTGAGGGGGATCGCGGTGCTGCGGAGTTCGGGCAGCGCGGGAGTGAAGACCGCGAGAGGCTGCCCGAGGCGGTGGTGCTGGAGCCAAGTGAAAGGTGGGACAGAGACCCGGATGCCGTGCTCCTGGGACGAGGTGGGGTGGCTGCCGTCCTGGACCTGGAGGGAGCGGAGGAGTCGCCGCCGTCTGCCGTGGGCCGGAGCCTGCTGCCGTCCGCCATGAAGGGGAGGAGCAGGGGACGGGGGACTCGCTACCGGCTGCCCTCAGTCGGAGGAGCCATCGCCGGCCGCCAGGAGGCGGTCGAGGATCGGGCCGTCCACCGAGCGTCCAGTGCCACTGCATGGCACCGGGAGAAAGAGCCTCTTGGCAGGCTGAGGACCGAGCGGCAGTGTGTCGGGGAACCGGACCAAGATTTTTTTTTTTTCTCTTTTTCCTCTCTCCCCTCTCTTGTCCTGTCGCTCCCCTTGCTTCCGTCTCCTTTCTCTCGTCTCGTCTGTCCTTACCCCCAGGTGCTGCGGCCGCCGAGACGGGCCCCGGGGGGGAGTAGAGCGCAGTCTCGGAGGTACCCCCCGGCCTGCGAGGGGCGATGGGGGTATGTGGCGACCAGGGCGGGCGAGAGCCGTGAGGGAACGGCGCGAGGCCGGTGACGCAAGTGATAACAAGCATCACCTGGGAGGCGCACCGGCCTTGAGTCTCTCACGGAGGAGCTCCGGGAGCATAAAAGGAGGAGCGACGACCGTGGAGGACAAGAGAGGACCAGGCCTGGACTTTATTTTATGTTTTATTATGTTTGTGTGGCCGGCAGACGTCCGCGAGGGTCTGCCGGCATTACTTTCGTTTTGTTTGTTTATTTTATATTAAAGTTTTGTTGAATGTTCGCCGGTTCCCGCCTCCTTCTTCCCAGATCTACTAACCTCGTTACACAGACCCTCGCGGACGTCTGCCGGCCACACAAAGATAATAAAACATAAAATAAAGTCCAGGCCTGGTCCTCTCTCGTCCTCCACGGTCGTCGCTCCTCCTTTTATGCTCCCGGAGCTCCTTCGTGAGAGACTCAAGGCCGGTGCGCCTCCCAGGTGATGCTTGTTATCACTTGCGTCACCGGCCTCGCGCCGTTCCCTCACGGCTCTCGCCCGCCCTGGTCGCCACAGTCTTGTTGGAAGGTAAACCTTCGGCCCAGTCTGAGGTCCTGAGCACTCTGGAGAAGGTTTTCGTCCAGGATATCCCTGTACTTGGCCGCATTCATCTTTCCCTCGATTGCAACCAGTCGTCCTGTCCCTGCAGCTGAAAAACACCCCCACAGCATGATGCTGCCACCACCATGCTTCACTGTTGGGACTGTATTGGACAGGTGAGGAGCAGTGCCTGGTTTTCTCCAAACATACCGCTTAAAATTAAGGCCAAAAAGTTCTATCTTGGTCTCATCAGACCAGAGAATCTTATTTCTCACTATCTAGGCAAACTCCATGCGGGCTTTCATGTGTCTTGCACTGAGGAGAAGCTTCTGTCGGGCCACTCTGCCATAAAGCCCCGACTGGTGGAGGGCTGCAGTGATGGTTTACTTTCTACAACTTTCTCCCATCTCCCGACTGCATCTCTGGAGCTCAGCCACAGTGATCTTTGGGTTCTTCTTTACCTCTCTCACCAAGGCTCTTCTCCCCCGATAGCTCAGTTTGGCCGGACGGCCAGCTCTAGGAAGGGTTCTGGTCGTCCCAAACGTCTTCCATTTAAGGATTATGGAGGCCACTGTGCTCTTAGGAACCTTAAGTGCAGCAGAAATGTTTTTGTAACCTTGGCCAGATCTGTGCCTTGCCACAATTCTGTCTCTGAGCTCTTCAGGCAGTTCCTTTGACCCCATGATTCTCATTTGCTCTGACATGCACTGTGAGCTGTAAGGTTTTATATAGACAGGTGTGTGGCTTTCCTAATCAAGTCCGAATCAGTATAATTAAACACAGCTGGACTCAAATGAAGGTGTAGAACCATCTCAAGGATGATCAGAAGAAATGGACAGCACCTGAGTTAAATATATGAGTGTCACAGCAAAGGGTCTGAATACTTAGGACCATGTGATATTTCAGTTTTTCTTTTTTAATAAATCTGCAAAAATGTCAACAATTCTGTGTTTTTCTGTCAATATGGGGTGCTGTGTGTACATTAATGTGGAAAAAAATGAACTTAAATGATTTTAGCAAATGGCTGCAATATAACAAAGAGTGAAAAATTTAAGTGGGTCTGAATACTTTCCGTACCCACTGTATATATATTTGATCTTTAATTTTCAAATCATTGAAGGAAAAGAATTAAAAGTGGCAGGAAAATCATATTATGAAATAAAAGTTTTTCTCCAAAACATGTTGGCCACAATTATTGGCACCCTTTTATTCAATACTTTATGCAACCTCCTTTTGGCAAGATAAAAGCTCTGAGTCTTCACCTATAATACCTGATGAGTTTGGAGATGGAGAACACCTGACAAGACCATTCCTTTATACAGAATCTCTCCAATGCTAGGAAGATTGTTCCAGAGTTTAGGTGTCAAATAGGAGAAGGATCTATCACCTGCGGTTGATTTTGATATTCTAGGTATTATCAATTGGCCTGAATTCTGAGATCGCAATAGATGGGCAGAGGTGTAAAGAGTACTTGAAAGCCATACTTGAGTAAAAGTACAGATACCTTACTGTAAAAGTACAGATACCTTACTGTAAAAATTACTCCACTACAAGTTACAAGTCACCAATTTAAATAAGACTTGAGTAAAAGTCTTAAAGTATCCCATTTTAAAAATACTTAAGTATTTTACGAGTACTGAATGTTGGCTCAAAGATGCACTAGTCCTCAACACAAAGAGATATTGTAGGTCAGTGAAAAAAAAAGTTTATTTATGAGGTTTTACTTTCTAATATAGAAAAGAAATCGAACACCTCAATATTTCAACACGGCAGAACAAAACACAGATCAAATAAGTCTGTCCAACTCAAGTGTTCAAAAAAGGCATAAGTAAAACATTTTCAAAAAGGTCTTTTCAGTAAAATGGACAAAAAAAAAAAAAAAAATCAAATCAGAGCTGACTTTGATATAATGTAACTCTCAGTCTCAGAGAGAGGCAATATTTTTAACAATATAATTAACTTAATATGTTCAACTTTAACAAAAGCTGGTTGTCAAAGTTCTTGGAATTTATTCTAGCTCTTTTTGGACTGAACATGAGGCCAGCAGTGCTAAAGAGTCGCTCGCAAGCAGCAGATGCAGGTAGGGGAGTGTTGAGCCTTAATGACAACTTCAATAGAGGTGGGAAGGTTTTCAGGACACCCATGTCATCACCAGCACACATCAGATAGCCATCAAGCACTGCTGGGCCTTGTTGTGCCTGGGATGACTTCAATGGCTTGAAGAAATCCTCTTCCTCTGAAGAAGTGACATCACTTGTAAGCTGAGAGGTCTCCTCCATATTTCCCTTTATGAAGTCAAGACCTACAATATAATACACATATAGTAATGTTTCTGCAACAATTTAATTCAAATTTTAGTGCTTTTAAAATTATAAAGCTTATATGTACTTATCCAGTTTAAAATATATTATCTCAGCATTCCACGGCCCGAAATAAATAAATGAATAAATAAATAAAATAAAATAAAATAAAATAAAGCAATAAAATAATAATAATAATTTACTGATAAAAGTAAATAGAATATTCCCAAATGTCCCAAAAATTATATGCAATACTAGAACACCCATTATTCCATCTAAATGTTTAAGTTGGTTCCAAAATCAGTTTGTGATTAATTAAAAGAACAAAAACAATCTGCACTAATTAGCATGTCACTGCTCTTCATTTAGTTTTATATGCCTGTCAACAAACCAAGTTTGAGGATGGCAGCATCAGTTGTCCAATAAGTTTTAAACTTCGGAAGCAGGATTGCAGCCACAATCAGCCCAGGATCATTGAGCATGTCACCAAAGCGATTGTTCACACCTGCAAGGATTGCATCTACCAGGCTCTTGCACAGTTTCATGGATATCTTGGCTCATTTTAGTTTGGAAACCATTGAGTGTTGGTACAAGCCAGCCCATATGCACATTGGTTTCTCCCTGCAAGATATTAATCACTTGGCAACAGGGGCCATAGCGGTGACATATTCCTCAAGAAAGGCCTTTTCTGCAGGAGTGAACCTATAAAAGAAAAACCCTGTTTAAGACTATTTAGAGTAGCTGATTACTGCAAAATAGAGATGCTACTCAATCATTATAGACATATATCATCATAGGACAGTAGAACATTTTGCATTGATTTGAAGTGATTTGCTGCTAGCCCTCCTGTATCCCATTTTTGAATTAATATTAAGAAAATATCCATTATTTCATCTGACAATTCAGGATGCCTTGATGGCATACAAATATTCACTTTTGCTGGTGGAAAAAGGCATAAAGTCTCTGGAAGAAACTTTAAAAGAAAAGTCATTACATTATAACATTACTCACATGGGGATTTTGAATTCCGCACAGAGATTCCGGAAAGCACCATCTCCCTTTTCCTTCATGATTTTCAGGATCCTCTCCACTGAAAGAAACAAAGAGTTCCATTGTGTGGTATTTGGACGAATTAAAGGTGATACAGAGGATCTTTTCGTCGACTGAGAAACCAAAGACTGTTACTGGAGTTTTTTAAATGAACGCATGCATAATAACAACCCCCCTCCTTCACAGCTCATTTCGAGGGAACGCCTCCCAAAACTCGTGCACGAGTATTGGAACACGAGTGTTTGTTTACCACCGGCATTTGCTGTGTCGTGTTAGTGGATTCATTATGTCGGACTCACCGCAGGTAACTCATAATCTGCAGTTGTTACTCTTGTCTCCTGAAAAAAACATTGCATGCAGCGCCTGTAGAGTGTGGAAAGTTACTGGAGCACACAGCCGTGCACGTCTCTCACAAGGAACGCCATGGCAGTGATTGACAAGCCAGAGGGCCAATCCGTGCACATCTTTCACAAGGAACGTAATGGCAGTGATTGACAAGCCAGAGGACCAATCGTTTACGTGATGATCGCGTAAACGATTGGCTGATGTTTTTAAGGCCCTACCTCGTGCACAGATGATGTACTGTAATTCCTCAAATTAAAACCGGAGCCTTTATTTACCTGAACTGCAGAAGGTAACAGGCTTTTATTTGAAGCAGGCTTTTATTAGAGGCAGGCCTTTATTTCTAATTCCATCTGTTAAATAATTGTTTTAAATAAACCGTTTCAAATTAAAAGCGATAGCGTTCCAGTGGACGGAGATCATTAATTTAAGAAATATTTGCAAAAATATCACCATATACAACAACAGCCAGAAGGGCGACAGAGCAATTTGGGTCAGAATTACGGAAATCAAACACCACCATTGTGTCAGTTTGAACACTGTAAATGTACAGAGTGATTATTTCAAATACTGGTGCTACAGTATTGCTGGTAGATCACAATAAGAGCTTACGGTAGCTATGTAAAACACATTGCTGGTTTGCAGCACACCAGTATCTGATTAACGTTAAAGACAGTATCTATAACCAGCATGAACATGACAAAAAAATAAATAAATGTTTCCTCAGAGCTACACATAAGTTATCTGTATGAAAACAACAACAACAAATCTGAAGTAACGCTACTCTGGATACTGTAACTTTGATTAAAGTCAGAAGACAAAGTCCTGACAGCACAGTCAACTGCTGGTATCCAATAACATTCAGCTGCAAGCAAAATCCGAACAAAATTGCTTAAAAATAACATTGCCGCAGCTTAACTTGATAAATGAAACGGTGTAATTACCCATATAATATAATATTTGGTGGTCAGTCCTCCTCCTCAAAATCACCATCCTCACCATCATCAAGAACTACAAGTTCATTGTTGAACAGCTGCTCTTCATCTTCCTCGTCCTGAAGTGCTTCGCGCCGGTTCTCCCGGCCCTGCTGTCGGACCTGAACGTCCCTCCCTGAAGCAGAGGATGAGGTCATCTTCGCTCCCGTCAGTTTTCACAGACAGTCCACAAACTTTGAAAGACTTTTTGATCATATCCACTTCCAGTTTGTCCCAGGCGGCGACCACCCAGTCCACAAGCAGGCGTCGGGCGGGGGCTTTTAAGTTACATTCCGGCTGTGTACTCCTTATCTGCATCCCCTGCCATCCACTGATCGTAGGCATTGTGCAGGCTCGCCTTGAAGGGTTGGTTCCACATCACATCGGGGGCTTGGATATATTTAGTGCAGCCTCCCGGTACGAGCGGTACGAGTCCCACGCCAGCAGCCACGGGGTGAAGTTGAATTTCCCCACCACAGACTTCAGCCAGTCAGCCGTGAGAGCATCATTCATCCAGCCATTCACTGAAGTGGTGATTACTGCGCTGGAGATCTGCTGCTGCATTGCCTTCACTTCACGAATAGCCCCTTTAAAAACGATATAAGGCTTCAGTTTGGTGCCGTCGGCTTTGCCAGCGAGGACAACGGTAACATGGCTTTTTTTGTGTCCTGTGGTTTTTAGAGCCACACTCTTTGCTCCTCATGTGTCAACAGTAGAGGGAGACACCATATCGAACCAAACTGCAGTCTCGTCCATTGCAATGATGTCCTTTTCTAAAATCTTTTTAGAACTGACAGCCTTGCTAACATAGTCAACGTACGAAACAAGTTTCTCAGTTAGTAGATCTGGGTCTTTCTGGGCCATGGTGGTGCGACCATTGCGCTGTAGAAATCTTTGTAGCCAACCCCTGCTAGCCACAAACAAATCTCCTCCATCACTCACGGAATTGTAGATCTCCAACGCTTTATTTTGTATCATTTTTCTTGATACTCGGTTGTGTTTGTCCCGCATGGAGTAGATCAAGTCAGGTAACATTGTTTCTAGCTCCAGGCTAACCTTTTTCCTCTCACCTCCAACTAGCCATGCTCTGCTTTTGTCGGCTAATCTTGTCAGCTCATCCTTCTGTTTATTCCAGTATCGGATTCTCCTGGGGTCAATGTCGAAATATCTCGCAGCTTTTTCACCCGAGTTTTCCTCCGCATACTTTAAAACTCTTTGTTTAAATTTTAATTAAAATTTTCGTTTGGGTGCCATGCTCCTCAAGTTCGTTTTCAATAAAGTTGTTGAAAAGTCCGTCACTGGCACTAAATGAGACACGTGTTAAATCCAATGTTGCTACTGCCATCTATTGACACCTGTACATTACGATGAACTTAAATGCACATTATATGAAAGGCACTTAGGAGATTATCCACACAAATTTTCCCCCGGCCTTTATTTGTCCGTGTTGACCACGCCCCCGGTCACTATCAGAGGCCCGGGGTTTATTTGACTACTGGTTTTTGTTTGAGGAATTACGGTATATTAATATTATTTCTTTCAGTGCACCTAATAAATAGTCTTTTATCAGTAAGTAAAGACAGTTTTAAGTAATATTGCAAAAATGTATAAAACAAAACATCCTCTTTAGCACCCTTAACTGCAAACTACATTGCTCTTCCATCATCTCTGCAGCTTTGTTGGACCGGCCACTCTTGATCCACAAGGCCCAACATTTGGAGAAGGATGATCTTGATAACCTTTTGTATGTTTCATCCGTTTGAGCAGTGTCAACATCCACGGTGGAAACCAGGTTCAGAAGATGGCAAGCACAACGCTGGTTCTTGGGCAAATGAAATTCAAGATCATCCATGGCTAGAATTTCAGTAACCTCAATATATTCAATCTCCTCACATTTCTCCTCATCTTGAGTGTCAGATTCATCCTCATCTTCTGATGTGGTTGCTGTTGCACTTTCTGCATTGTTGCCATGTATGTTATCACCTCCGTAGACACGAAATGCTTTAAAAAATTTGATCCATTGTCTGTTGTTATACAGACAACTTTTTTCATGGATCTCAAATTCAGAGTGTACAGTATGTCATGTATCGCAGCTGCAAGTACATCAAAAGTGTGAGACTCCTATAACCGTCGACAGGCAAGTGCTGCAGAGCATCTGTGTAGATTGTCTGGGTCAATCCAGTGCGCTGTCATACCTATAAAGCTGTGACGTCTTGAACTCCAGCAATTGGTGGTTGTACAGATGTATTCCACCCCTCTCATGGCTTCTGTTAAACTTTTCTTAATTTCTCCTGCAGCTTCCTCTATCTTGGCACAGATGGTTGATCGTGACCGTACAGTAAAGTTAGGCTCCAAGTCATGAATCAGGCCCTTAAATTCATCTTTTTCAACCACACTGAAAGGTTGGAGACCGTATACAATGAATCGCAGTACAGCTTTATCAACGGTTGCTTGAGAAATTATCTTGGTCTCTCCAATTTTGAGTTGTTTCATTAGGGGCTCCATATTTTTGCTTACATTCTTTCTCTTCTGAGAGGTCGAGGTCAATTCTGAGTAGTTATTCAAGTGATTTGGATGTTTTCTCTGTAATAAAATTAAACAAAGAGGAGCAGTGTTATTTTTCAACTTAGTAAAATATATATAAATTCACAGCTAAATACACCTGATGCACAATTTATAATCAGTTAGCAGACTTCCCATATAGATCATTCGATTTCAGTGACTACATTCATTCACATTGCACTAAAATTTTAAACTAAAATATAGTCATGTCGCAGTGTTTTTGTTTAACTATATTAGTAACTGTATTAGCTTGTGGTATTGCTAACAAACAGCAAAGTTATGTTAACAAACAATACACTTACAATACCATTACAAAGTCAAACATGGTCTGTATTGATTGATTTAGCTAAACTGACATTAAATTGGCATTAAATAGGCTCTTTCCTCAATGTGTTTCCATAAATTTGACGATGAATTCTTAAAAGCACTTATTTTCGTGGTTCGTGACAAACAAAGTAGACACTGAATCCTGTAAGAGTCATTCTGTACACCGGCAAATTGAAACATTTCTTTCAAATAAGGCCAGGAATGGTTATCATCCGTGCTGGCACTACATGATGTGCTGGCTTCGGCTTCATCAGTGGCTGCAGCCAACGCTAATTTATGTAAAACACAAAACTACATTGCTCTTCCATCATCTCTGCAGCTTTGTTGGACCAGCCACTTTTGTTCCACAAGGCCCAACATTTAGAGAAGGATGATCTTGATAACCTTTTGTATGTTTAATCCACTACATGATGTGCTAGCTTCGGCTTCATCAGTAGCTGCAGCCATCGCTAATTTATGTAAAACACAAAAAACACCTGGCGTTCAGCAAGCTGCTAATTCACATTCACAATGGAGTAGCGCATAATAGGCAAATAGCATCCAGTACCTTCAAAAGCCTGCAGATGGCGATATCGCCTCTTACACCCAATAAAATAAGCCACGGCAGATAAAGCTGACTTGACGTGCACAAACCGGGTGTGTCTCATACGTTCTGAAAAGTGAAGCCACGGGCTCTTTGATTGCCCCCTGGAGGCTGGATGCAGTACAGGTCATAAACCCCGCCCTCTCAATGCAGTTGAATGAGACTTCAGTGAAAACTTAAAAATAAATTCTGCTTCAAATAAAACTTTCTGAAAGATGGTTTTTGTCATTTAAGGTAGTTGTTATCACACTGATATATATTCAATTGTTCCTTTTTGTGATGATTTAGATTTTAGCTAGCAATTTGATGCTATAAAAATGGGGCGTGTCGTCATGATTCGAAGTTGATTGACAATCAACTTGTCTGAGGACTGTCGGAACTTCGAGGGGAGATTGAAGATGTATTAACTGCTAATTTTCGATTTCTTTGTTATTTAACACCAACAAAATGAGTTGTTCAGCAGTAAACTGTACTAACCGACCTACAGGATCTGACAGATCACTGAACTTTTTTTCTGTAACATCAAATGTGGGCATTATAAGCTAATTAATAAATGTTATTAGTTAAGATAACACACCTAATGTTAACCATGTCGGGAAAAAGCAGGTGATCGTTATCTGGCAGTTACTTATTATTTTTATGGGTATAAAATAATAATTAGCAGGACAAAACTAATGATAGCTTACTCTAATTACAGCAATCGATCTCCTGTAACGTTAGTTGAACTTGATTTAACACTAGAAGTCCCAGAGAGCAGCCATTTGGCTTTTCTACCTATAAAACCCGCAGGACAGCCGAATGGCTGGAAGGCTTTAGGCTAATATCCTTAATCAGCTGTGAACAGTTGCTTTTGTTATGTAAACAATGTGGGGCCATGCTGAGCCACTTCAAGGAAACTTGTGTTTCACTTTGCCATCTTAGGGAGAAATCAACACACATGTTTTTTTTCCCTTTGTTGCTGAGATCTATTGATAAAAATAGTACAAAATAAAATAAAGAAACCAACCATTTGTACACATATTTACAAATAATATTAAAAAGTGAGTGAGTACATTCCAACAATCACTCACAATCCTGGCACTGCCTGGCAATATATTATAAATACATTTTGTATATATTCATTATACAGCTATGGAAAAAATTAAGAGATCACTCCAAGTTCAGAAATCAATGTTAAGTGGTCTCTTAATTTTTTCCATAGCTGTATATTAATCTTATATTTGAAATACATCATAAGTCCATTTTTAAAAGTGTTTGAAAGATGGGTTCAAGTGTACTACAAGTGGTAACTAAATACATTTTTCTATACAGAGATAGTATGTTAAAAGCACATTTTAGTTCAAATTCATGGTGTCTCAAAATAGCACAATTAAGTACACTTAGATGTTCTTAAGATTATCTTAAGAAGTACTAAAGAAGAACTTTTAGCATATTAAGTACAAAATAAGTGCACGGAAATAGAGCACTGTACATTATGGAAGTGTAAAAGTGTACTAAAATAAAGTGTATTTTACTGCACTTTTTTTCACCTGGGTAGACACTCCAACACTTTCCGTTTGCATTAAGATTATTTTTATTACCACACTGGCAGATATTGATCATTTTACTTAAGTAAAATGCACTTAATTTAGATCCCCCCCAGGAAACAAGACTAAATATCATATATAATTTTCTCATATAGAAAATCCATCTTGATTTAAGATTTTTTTTTTTAAATTTACTTGAAATCGGAAATCGGAAAAAATCGGAAAAAAATACTTAGTATGAAAAGCATTTTTGCAGTGTGAATGAGTGAGTTAACTTTTTAAACATCACTTGCACTCCCTCATTTCAGGGTTAACATGCTCAGAGTTTTCACTTAACCTCCTTTCTGAAACCGGCCCATGGTCAATCAAGTTCTCTGCTTTTAGCAGGTCTCCCTCCCCCACACATACAAACAAGCCACCAGCAACCATTCACACACACACCCCCAACCCCCCTGCAGATTGCTCAGGTAATGACCATATTTACACATGAATTGATGCTAATGATAGCCAAAAGACTAGCCAGTTAGCATCCACTTGGCTAAAGGAGGGTTACAAATCTCTGGGACTTCTAGTGTTAAAATGGCAGGACCGTTTCTGACGATTTAGAATTGTTTCTAGTGGCATATTATATCGATTTTATCTACTGAATTTGCTGTTTCAAAAATATTATTGCTCTAGAAACAGAATAGCCTATTATTTTATAGGTAGACTTTTAAATAGTGTATAATTTTTATAGTCTTTAAAATACATGAATGATGACGCAGTCGTCTGGGCGGAAGTTTGATATCGCGACTCCGCCTCCGGCTCAACTGACGATTCCTTCTGCGCATGCCCAGGCTCCAAACATTTTTTTTTGACGTATTGCGTAATGTGTCAGCGCCCATTCATCAGCCCATTTTGGCTTCAGTTCAATACAATGGAAGGAAGCGGCGTCGCGTCGTCCATCTTTTTTTACAGTCTATGGCACAAACACACCCTGCGTCCCAATGTCCATACTATCCACCCTAAATAGTATGTGAGATTAAAATAAGTGTGTCCCAAAGCATAGTATGTTGAAAAGAGTATGCCAAAAGTCCCCGGATGGTCTACTATTCCCGGTAGATTTTCGAAGTGTAGATCCGTGCACATAAAGGCTAATATTGCCCACAACCCATTGCGCGTTGGATGAGGGTTCAGTTCAAAACTCCAAACAAGAGTAAAAAGTGTTAAAAAACTACAAAACATGGCGGATATACGCGATCGACGCTGAGAGGTTTGAGTGATCAGTTCAACCTGATAGAAAATATTTATTTAATGTTATCTGTGTTATTTTACATCTGCAAATACCAATGTGGACTTTTATAAATATCAGAATGGCCATTAACTTGTCAATGCACCTTAACATAACATTTTAACATTAAAGAAAGTGGACATTTTAATGTTCTTGGATGTTACAAATCAACGTTCTTTGAACGTTGTATTGATAATAAAATTTAGGTGGTGAGAACGTTGCAGGAATGTTATGCTAACCTTAAAATAACATTTTGCTAACATTAAAAAAACTGGACATTTTAACGTTCTTGGAATGTTACAAATCAACGTTCTTTGAACGTTGTATTGGTGGTAAAATTTAGGTGGAAAGAACGTTGCAGGAACGTTATGCTAACCTTAAGATAACGTTCCAGCAACGTTAAGCAAACTGGACATTTCCACGTTTTTAGAACAATTCAAATAACGTTCCCACAACCAAAAGAGAACGTTTGGAAAAAGTTCTCAGAACATAATTTTGTTTGCTGGGTATGCATTAATATGAGGACTGAGGAGAGTTATCCACATGAAAGACCCGCGATTGCAGATCAACGTGCTGCATTTCTCTCCGATACGGTAGGAAATTAGCTAAATGAAATGTGGAGGATGTAAGATGATTGACAGGCCAGTTTACGGTGACAGGATGCGACAGAGAGCAAAGGGAAGTTTACATGGACAGACACTCGCTCCCTCGATTTTAACTGAGGGAGCGAGTCTACTTCACATGTACACTTCAGGCAGCTCCATAACCCACAATGCAACACGATTATGACGTCACCGCATATCGCGTTTATTTTACCCTACCACAAACAATTCTATGATATATTACTTATTTTTTTAAATATTTAAAACACACATATATACATATAGAATGCTGTAGTAAACAAATTTGTAAGGGGAAAAAATAAATAATAAATCAGCTCCATTGCGGATTCCAAGTGATCAAGGGCTTAGGATGTTCCAGTTCAGCCCATTGCAAAGGTACCGCCAGAAGTGGGCACTCGTGCAACATAAGCAATGACCTACATCCGAGTCAACGAGACCGAGGGAAGTTAGCGAGGGAAGGGCATTTAAAAACCGAACTGGATCGCAGCCCTAGTAGTAAACTTGTAAGTGTACTATTTTAATAGTACACTTCTTTCAGAATATGCATAACAGCGCCCCCTACCATATAGCCTGAAAATTCAGTCAATGGCGACGAAAGAATGAAGAAAATTTGAAGTAAATTCCTATGTACACTACCAGTGGACTACCCTACACAAAAATTCAGATACTCAGAATTAGGAATATATCTGTTTTCTTTATAAATCAATATTTTCAAACAATGTACTTCTATACTATACTTTTATAAATATACTTTTAAGTAGGCTATATATCGATCAAAAGGCCAAATATACGTAGACTTTTCTGTCAGTATAAGTCAAGTATACTTAAGTACAATTTTTAGTATATTTTTCAGAAGTACATAAAGTATATTTCTGAGAAGTATATACAAAGTAGACTGAAAGTATACTTTTTTATTTTTTGTTTAAAAGAAGTATACAAATAGCACACACTAATAAACCTTTTTCGTAAGGTTGGGTTTCCCATGCGGGTTTACAGTAGCTCAAATGCTGCTCCATTTGTGCGGACTGTGAACATGCTTCGGTTTCCTTAGCGACGCATGACCCAGAATGTGTGAGCAGGCTTTTCAGGTTCAATCTGATAACAGTGCAACATGTCACAGACCTTTGTGTGAACAAACAAACTGCATGTAGCCAAAGCTAGCTCTTTAGCAGCCCTACAGGTATATAAATTAAAGCCCTTTACATCAACTGTTAGCTGTTAGCATCCGACTACTTATGCAGCCTTCACGTGCTCTCAAAATTATCGTAAATACGAGTTTCCTTGGAAACAAATGCACATGAACACCCTTTCATTTCAACTTGAATGCAATGAGCTCGTGATCACGACTTCATAAGTAGGAATTATCAAATTTCCGAGAACATGTGAAGGCAGCATTAGATACATTGTGAGTGTAATGTGTTAAACCACTCCTCTCTCTCTGCCTCTCCTCAATCTTGGTTACACCCTCTGTTTGAGCTCTCACATACTATTCTGTCTCCTTTAGGTTGGTACTTCCCCGTATACTTTGATTTTGTGTTATTTCATTTTGACTTTACTCCAAATCTATTTTTATTTAATTTAATTTATGTACCTTTGCTTAGCCAGAATATCCCTATTCAGCTAAGTTGAGTTTAATTAAATTTACAATTGAATTAAATCAATTTGTTTATTTACCTTTCCTTTTAGTTTTCTATAGCTGTAAGGACATTCTACTTTTTTCACCTAATTTTAGTTAGTTTACCATCACCATCTTCTCTCTCTTACGTAGCCTAATCCCTGTTTCGTCTCTACCCCTCCTCTATCATCAGTGCCAGAACCAGTCCATGAAGTACGGCTACTGTTCAAATGCACTGTAGGCCCCCAAAGAGAACTAGAAACACTTCCTATTGTTTCTGTTTATTGACCTTGAGGTGTTTGGTGCGTCCCTGCTAGCTTAGCTATCAGACCCCCTATGGTTTTATGAGTGTACTGCAGCATTTACTTGAACAAGTGACACCTGCTTAGCCATATTTCCTAGCTTAAACTAAATAAGTAAAACCTTCCTTTCTCCCTTTTTCTTTCTGATTACATCTTATTGTTTTTTTATTTTATTTTATTTTTATTTTTATTTTTTTATTTGTTACCCTCGTAGTGACCAAACCTGTGAGAAGAATCCCTCTGCTAAACAGTTCACCAGCCAGAATTCTCAGAGTCTGATAGTGGACTGATTGCTGACCTAGACACCAAACAGGGCAGACATGAAACTCCCTATGTGTACTACCACAGACTCAGACAGGCTTACTTTGGAGCTCGCAATGAACCTGGGTTGGAGGAGAACACCAGCTTCAAGAGCCTTTTCCTCTGAAAACTCCAACCTTTTGTAAGTCACCATTTAGGCATTGCGGCCTGCCCCCACACAATGCCTATTCAACAACTTTGTGACCTGACACAGAAGGCCTTTAACAAACACAAGGCCTCATCAAAAAGGGTTTGTAACACACCAGCAACTGTGAACTGCAAAACCCAGAACCCAGAGCTGGCACTAGAAGGCACACAGTAATGCTCAACAATGCAAAACCCTTCTCCAAAAGGCTCCTAGCCAGCCGAGGACAGAACTGTCACCATGGCACCAGACCTACCACGGCGAGAAGCCATGGATGGGAGCATCCTCATCCTGCAGACACCACAGGATCTCCAACAGCAGGCAGCAACAACCTTCTCCTCCATGCCCTTCACACAGTGGCCATTCAGAGCCTGCGCAAGGACGACTGGACATGCCTGCATCAGACCTGCAGGAGCTTCTAACACTAGTAAGAGAGTTTCTTGAACAGTACTTACCTGAGGAGTACTGGGAAGCATAAGCTTCTGACTGCTCACACAACATCACTCAGACCAGCTCATGTCCACAAGAGCAGAGTGACACTGCAAACTTCAGACTCCTTCTGATTGAGAGCAGACCCTTCTGCCACCAGCACTGGGTCAGTCTGAAACTCTCTTCACACTACAACTCCCGTAATCACTTCCTGCAACCACAAACAACCACCAGTCCCACACCAAATGACATCAGGATGACAGGTGACACTGTCAATGCACCTGCTACCTCAACACCTGCTGAGCAAGCTCAGAGACCTTAACCTTGCTACCAGCTTTACCAGCGGCCATGGAAACCACCACAACCTCCAGCCCTGCATGCCAGGTGTGTGTCTCTGATCTGCATCTTTGTCAACACTGCACATTTTCCATGTCTCTTTTGTCTGACACACACATTTCTGGTCTTGGAGTCTCTGCTAATGAGCTGATGACCTGATTCAGGTGTGCTTGATTAAGGAGACATGGAAAATGTGCAGTGTTGGAGGGCCTCCAGGAATGTGGTTGGGAACCACTGATCTACAGGACGGATAACAATGTGCGAAAGGGGGGACTGTAACGACTAGATTGATCAGACACACAAAAGTTAATCTTCACAATCCCTCACACATGCAGACTCCATGATGTCTGGTTGCCTCACTGAGAACTATCATCATTTGCTCCCCTCATACATTTCAAAGACACTTGGGAGATAGTGCCTGCTCAGAAAAGTACAGGCTATAAGAAGCAGACATGCATTCCCATTGAAATTCCTTTCCACTAATTCACTGACAAATCTGCCTAAATGAATGAACATGCATTTCCCTGGTACATTTTATGTATTATTACTGTTTATATATTGTTCTTTTGTATATTGTATAATGCTATGCATGCCTGATAATGAACTACTGTCTCATATCAAAATACTCATTGTTTAATGACTCACACTCTGGTGGACATCACCTTCTCATAGAATGCAGTGCGTGTTTGTTTTTGTAGTGTTTTTATGGGAAAAGAAAGAAAGAGACATGGAGGTATAATGTATGCAGTCTTTACTGTTTTTGTAACTTCCCAGTCTGCTGCTGATACAACACACAGCGCATGCGTGCTATGAAAATACCATAATACATGTAACACAGTTGCACCAATATACCACACTCCTCCCTCCTTAGACTGAAACCTAACATAAACCAAACTAAAATGTGGTCTAGCCTAAAACACATGCATTAATTTAAAGCGATCAACAAATTTAACTTACGTTCTCTTGAACAGTACTTATCTACTACTCAAACCTAAAGGTTAACCCTCTGGAGTCTGAGGCTGATTTGGGGCTTGGAGAAGTTTTGACATGCCCTGACATTTGTGCTTTTTTCAGTTGTTCATAAACATATAAATGACAAAAGTGTCATTACACTGTATTCAGCACAAACTAGGCTACAATAATATGTGAGGAACATGTATGTACATGTTTGTATTTTTGAAGGAATAATGTTTATGCGTGGTTATTGAAAAAACAAAAAACTTAAGTCACTGACATAAAGCCAAAAAAAGTATATTAAATCTGTGTTCACAAGACTTCTGGGTATTGGAGGTTGTAGACTAGAGTTTTTGCTTCAAAATTATGTAAAAATTATGCTGCCTTCTCCTTCATATTAAACAATATATTGATTTAGTTTTTGTAAGACACTTTTTGTCAAGAAACACAGTATGCATGGAGGCGTGAATCATCATGAATAATGAGTCATTTACACCTGAGAAGACAAAAGAATCACATAATAATGACCTGAAATGACTTGCATATTAATGAGGCCTTTCAGTCAGGTAGGCTGTGAAAAAAACCCTCTGTAATAATGTCTCAGCTCATCATAAACAGCAATACTGTGAAATATTATTACAATTTAAAATAATGGTATTCTATTATATTCTTTAAAATATAATGTATTTCTGTGATGCAAAGTGTCTGAACAATTATGTTACCTCTATGGCATTTCATATAGGCTTTTAGCTTAAAAGCATGCACATTTGGAGAAATATTGATGGATTCTTATATATTTATGTCAATTTTCTATACTGAGGAGTAATATTTATTCAATATTTATTGCCATCACTATGAGTGCTGCACACTGTGTTTTCAATTCATACTTGCAGCCAGAGGGCACTCTGTACACCTTTAGGCCACAAATTCATATAAAGAAGAAAAGGAACCAGGAACTAACGGCATGTCTTCTAGAGATCGCTAACCAAGGCTTTAACATCCAAATAAACACTTTTCAAGACAATAAATACACGATTGAGACAATGCATACAAGTATTGCCTCTGAATTTGCCTCTGAATAGCGCTCCCTCCATGGGCGTGGCTGCATTAGCGGATAATGAGCTGAATAATGGACTTCTGACATGGCTCTCTTTTCATACAGATTACATAAACACAGAATGTTTGTTTTCGATTTGACTTGCACGATTTAAAACCTGACATTTCAACGTTTCTTTAGACATAAGTGTCATTTTTTTTGTCATTAGTATTCATAAGTTACAGTTCATTTTCTGCGATCTATCAGATTGGACTTCGTTCAGAGGGAGACGAGAGATCACGCATCATGTTAGTTTTCTTTATTTTTGGGTGTACACAAATAAAAGAGGATCTGGTGCTTGGATACAACATCCGACACATCAGGCTTAATCAATGAAAGACAAGTGCGTGGTTGCCATTTCAGGAACAACTCTGCTGGTGTGCGCTCCGTGACAGTGTGTGGTGTATTCCTGTATGTGAACAGGAAACGGGCTAGCTGTTGATTGGGAGACACTGACTGAGACTGCAGTCGAATCCATGCCTTCTTAAAGGTTTGGACAGCCCTTTCAGCTGCACCATTTGAAGCCAGATTGTATGATGGTGATAGAACACCATTCCCCTTGAGGAACTGCTCAAACTCAGGTGCTGTAAATTGAGGGCCATTGTCAGAAACCAGAACTTTTGGCAGGCCATATGATGCAAACAGATTCCTGGGAAGGTTAGCAGTCTTTTCCACGGTATTCAGCTTTGTGGGTAGGACTTCAATCCATTTTGTGATCTGTCAGTAACACAAACTTTCTTCCATATAGATACTTATGGAATTATGCCCAAAGCTTCCTTTTATATTTGAGCATAATTACGCACATTAGGTGTCAGGGTCCATGATGCGAATGCGATCGGTTGCTCTTCTCCTGACGGTAGGATATGTGAAATGACCGCATCCACGCCATATGGAGAGGTGTTACAGGCAAGTCGGAAAGGTTTTTCTGGATCATAACACGCAAGGCACTGTTCAGTAGCTGTTGTTTGCTGGCTTTGAATGCCTCTTCACAATTTGGTGACCAATTCCATTTTGTGTCTGCTTGCAAAAGCTGGTGCAGACGGTGCAATAATGTTGAAAGGTTGGCCACAAACTTTCCATAATAATTTAGCAATCCTAAGAATGACCTTAGCTCTGAGACATTCCTTGGAGTTGGGGCATTTATGATTGCTTCCACTCTCTCTTCTGTAGGGTGCAAACCCTGCTCATCTATCCTGTACCCCAAGTATTCTACCGAGTCTTGAAGGAAAGCACACTTTGCGAGTTCCATCCTCAGTCAGTGCTTCTCTAGCCTGGCCATCACCTGATCCAGTACTGCTAGATGTGCTTCTTCAGTAGATGCTGACACCAAGATGTCATCCATAAAACAGACCACATTGTCTATGCCTTGCAGTATCTGGTCCATTGTGTGCTGAAAAAACAACCGGAGCTGTCGAAATACCGTAGGCCAGGCGGTGATACCGGAAAAAGACCATTGTGGGTGTTGATTATCAGATAGTGCTCTGACTCAAAATCTAGAGGGAACTGTTGGTATGCGAATGACAGATCAAGTTTGCTAAACACTTTACATCCTGCTAGGGTGGCATATAGATCCTCAGTGTTTGGCAGTGGATATTCTTCAGGGAGTATACAACGATTAACAGTCACTTTGTAATCATTGCACACTCTGACAGAGGTGCTGCCCAATCACTTTGTTCCACCCGAGTGATGATTCCATTGCTTTGCAGTCACTGCAACTCTTTCTCCACAGCTTCCCTCAGAGCATATGGTACAGGTTGCGGCTTATGGAATATTGGTTTACTATCACGCTGAACTCAGATGCTAGCCTGGAATTCTCTAATCTTTCCATAACCATCTTTGAAAAGATCCTTATGCTTGTCCAATATGGCTTTAAGAGAGAGCTCAGTTCTTGTCTCTTGTTTTAGGCTGAAAATTTTACCTAGTCAAGCTTGATTTTCTGCAGTGAATTTCATCCTAGTAATGAAGAATCCATCAATATTTCTCCAAATATGCATGCTTTTAAGCTAAAAGCCTGTATGAAATGCCTTAGAGGTAACATGAATGTTCAGACGCTTCGCATCACAGAAATACATTATATTTTAAAGTATATTAAAATAGAAAACCATTATTTTAAGTCATAATATTTGACAGCATTGCTGTTTTTTCTGTATTTTTGATATACAGCATGATGAGCATGAGACTTCTTTTAAAAACATTATAATAGTAATGCGTCCAATCTTTTGACTGGTAATGTAATTTAAACTATAATAGGCCTATACAACATTTTCTTCACATGATGTGCAATAATACGTGCATGCATGAGATCACAAAAATCAAGAGTGGATGTTGTGGCAAAAATATTTATTTATTTTTTTTCACGTTTATACGGCTGATATGATCCTGTTATCAGAGGGTTTTATCACATAGCCTACCTGACTGAAAGGGCTCATTATGCAGGTCTTTGTCTTCTCAGGTGTGAATCACAGCATTATTCATGAAGATTCACACCTCCATGCATACTGTGTGTCTTGACAAAAAGTGTCTTACAAAATTGAAATCTCTATATTGTTTTATATGAAAGAGTAGGCAGGATTATTTTTACATAACTTTGAAGCAATAAATCTAGTCTACAACCTCCAATACCCAGAATGTCAGGGTTCTGCCCTGACAGCCTTGTCTGTTTTGTCTTTGTTTAATGTGTCCTTGTTTATGTTGTGTCTGAGCACATGGCTTTGTCTGTGTTTGTGTTTGCCATGTGCTCCTCTGTTCCCACCTCCTTGTTTGTTGTCACCACGCCCTCTGGTCTAGTCATTGTTCAGTCCTTGTTTGTTATTAGTGTTCTCACCTGTTCCCTGCTCCCTTTCTTGTTGAGTCCTCAATAGTCTAAGTGTTGTCACCTGTTCCTCGTGTTCTTTGCCTCCTTTATATTGTGCACTCTTTCCCTCATGTCTTTGCCAGTTCGTTAAGCTTTGTGCCTGTACTCTAGTCTTTTGTTCTCCTAAGCTCATAGTGTTTTGTGAGGGAGATTCTCGTATCCATTTTGTCATTGTTGTCGTCCTTGTTCCAGATCATCTAACCACCTGTCTTGTCTAGTCCTGGTAGTGTCTCTGGTCTCCCCCTGTCCTGTCCTACAGACTGAGGATCCCTGTGGCTGCTCTTGCTCCCCCCCAAGCAGCTATACCGGTTCAGTGCCTGATCGTGTCTGATGGTTCTAACTACTTATGCTGTTTGATCCTGTCTGGCTCCCACTATATCTTCGGGCCTCATATTGCTCACCTGCCAATGCTCACCGGCCTGCTTACTACCTGGGCTGTTCACCGTGGCCGTTCCCTCAGCGTGCTTGTCTTTGTGCCTCACCCCCTTCCTATTGTATGGACTGTGTTCGCCTCCTCACCCACTATATTCCAAGTCTTGTCAATAAACCTGTAAAACTCATCCTGCGTTTGAGTCCTCCCTCACAGATCCTTGACACAGAAGTCTTGTGAACACATATTTAATATTTGTTTTTTGGCCTTATATCAGTGACTTAAGTTTTTTGTTTTTTCAATAACCACGCATAAACGTCATTCCTTCAAAAATAGAAACATGTACATACATGTTGCTCACATATTGTTGAGCTAAATCTCAGGAATGGGTTTCAAAAAACTACACTTCCCAGAGTGCACCATCAGCAGCAGCAAACTGGCTGACACTGATTGAGAGCACCTGTAAAAACATGGAGGTTCTCATTCATTTAAACAAAGGAACTTCAGAGAGAAGACACTCCAAGTTCACTCAAAAATTCAGTCCAAAGACGCCAATGGTTGGTGAAATGTTTTATTTAATTTCATGATGTTTAAAATGCTGCTTAATATGTTATATGTTTAACTGCTCTGTAGATTGGTTAAACACTTTGCAGCATTGACTTAATTGATTTTGTGTTTAAATGAGTTTGTGCTAAATTTCATTTTGAGTTTGGAAAAGAAAAATGTAAATGTACTATTGTTTTGTATTTTATACAAGTTTAAAACTTTACTAAAACATATGAAACTGTTTATTTAAAATGTTTAGTTAAAATGGTAACATTTATTTCTCTGTCTTTAAAGGTTTACAACCTAATTTACTACATCAACTGACAAAGCCAAAAAGAAAATTAAAAGTGATTGAGTGGAAATTTGAGTTGTCCTTGTGTCCTTTGGAAGTTGAACAAGAGGAGGACTTGACACATTATGGTCACCTAGTTTGTGGTGAATACAGTGTAATGACACCTACAGTGTAATGATTTGGCCCCAAATCAGCCTCAGACTCCAGAGGGTTAATAAACACAGGCAGAGAACACCAAACTAACGCTTAACACAACAGAGAACGGACAATGAGTGAAGGGAGTGAGTGCAATATAAAGGCAGTGAAGATAATCAAGTCCAGGTGCAGGTGATGAGTGATAATGGACAGATGACGAAAGAAGTGGGTGCAGGTGTGGAGAACAGGAGAATCATGGGAGTTGAAGTCCAGGGAGACCGGGGATCTGTGACACATAGTCTCTCCATAGTCTTTTCATAGCTCTATTTCTTTGTTGTTCATTCACCCACTTTCTCATTTCCTATGTATGCATGATTTGTGTGTATGTGTCTGTTAGAGTAGTTATATGTTCATGATTTAGTTAAATAAAAAGTTTGTGCATTCTTGTGAGTTGTTTCTGATCTGCTTATAAACCAATGTCAATTTAATGATTATGATCACAGCTACATGCTAAGAAAGTGTTATATTTCTGTGGCAACAGAAAACATCATTTCTGTGTCCGCTGGCCGAAGAGATTGATTGATTGATTGATTGATTGATTGTAATATTAATTCAGCTATATGAGGTTAATCTGAATGTTAAAGATATACAGTCCCACTTTATATTAGGTGGCCTTAACTCCTATGTACTTACATTTAAATTAATAATTTGATACAATGCACTTATTGTGTACATGTTTTTACATTGTAATTATATTTTAAAAATGCCTGCATGTAATTACATCTGTAATTAATTTCTGTAATTACATTTATAATTGCACTGTTGACTCATCCCTTACACCTTGACCCACCCTTAAACCTACCCATACCACCAATCCTGTCCCTAACCTTACCTGTATCCCACCTCAATAGCAGCAAAAGGGTTTTGCAATACAATATGAACACAATGAGTACATTGTACTTATTTTTTGATGTAAGTACATAGTAGTTATGTCACGGTTCATGGGTTCACTGACTCATTCTTGCTCTCTCTCTCTCTGTGAGTCTGTTATTGTTGTACTGTCAGTGTCAGTTTGTCTTTTGGGGTTTCTGTAGCGACTACTGTGCTGATCAGTCGCAGGTGCGGCTCGTTATCTGTCCCTATATGTAGTCTTGCGTTTGCTGTGTTCATTGTCAGATAATTCAGGTGTTCACATCTGCTCTCCGTTGTTCCCAGCAATATTGTCTTGTCTCCAGTTCCTGTGTGTTTGATTCCTGCTCGAGTGTGGATTATCTTGCCTATCTGTGGATTACCTTCTCGTGTGGACAGCGTGTTCCAGCCCATTGCAGTCTCCTTGCCACCAAAGCCTGTTCTACGTGTTTCACTTCTACATCTAACTCTCCGGCCTTATATGTCTGCTGTGGAATTAATAAACTGCTTTTGCATTCGCTACTGGATCTTTTGTTATTTGCCATGTGAAAAGTTAAGGCCACCTAATATAAAGTGGGACCAGATCATAAAACATCTCCCTAAACTATATTTGTATTTGTTTTTTTTTTTGTTTTTTTTTCAGGATTAATAAGGGCCCAACAAAGGGTTTTGAGCGGGATGTGGGGTTTAAGACCACTCACCGTATCATCTACCCCGAGAGCGCTGTGGACGTGGATAACTCCACCCATCTGGTGCTGATTCCTTTCAAGACTCTAGATCTGCAGTGGCTCATTAGTGTCTTTACTACCAAACACATTGATCGGTAAGACCAGTTTAACAAATGAACATGCATGACAATGCCATTGTGATTTCAGTTGTGTGAAACAAACTCACCGGCCACTTTATTAGGTACACTGATCATTAATGCAAATATCTAATCAACCAATTACATGGCAGCATTTAGGCATAGTCATGGTCAAGAGGATCTGCTGAAGTTCAAATTGAGCATCAGAATGGGGAAAATGGTGATTTAAGTGACTCTGAACGTGGCATGGTTGTTGGTGCCAGAAGGGCTGGTCTGAGTATTTCAGAAACTGCTGATCTACTGGGATTTTCACACACTGTGGGCGAAAATGCCTTGTCGATGCCAGAGGTCAGAAGACAATGGTTCCCTTTCATGGGAACCCGAGCTGCATTGGAAATGCGGTGGGAATGCCTCTGCAGGATTGCATCGTGAAGCACGTATGAAATTAAATGGACCTGACAGAGGGGTTAGAGACGGGCTCTGCCCTTTCTCTGCCTTCACCTGTCAGGTCCAGTGTCTCAATTCGGGGTGCGGAAGCACACGCAACAGTTTCTACTCAGTGGCGGGTCAGGCTGTACGGGTACTATGGCGGGTACTATGTCCACCTTGCAAGCATACCAAGCCGACCTGCAAAAAGACCGGGCTGAAAATGAAGAGGTGGGGGCAGATACGATACAGGAACTGCATCATTCAGCTAATTTAGTTCTCTGTGCCACCAAGGAGATGGCCAAATCCATCAGCCGGTCTATGGCAGCCCTGGTGGCCACGGAGAGGCATTTATGGTTGAACCTCACTGAAATAAAAGACAGTGAAAAGACGTTTATGCTGGATGCTCCGCTTAACCCCTCTGGTCTCTTTGGTGACGCTATAACATCGGTCACCAAAACTTTTCAAGTATCAAAGAAACAAGAGGCAGTACTCCAGCAGTTTCTGCCCTGCCGACCCCAGGTCTCTGCGGCTGCTGGGCAGGAGCAGCTGAAACCGAGGGCGGCTCACATTCTCTGAGGAGAGTTTTGTCGCAGTCAAGCCAGCCATTCCCTGCCTATGCAAGGATGCATACTTTCACGTGTCCATCCTCCCACAACACTGGATGTTTCTGAGATTCGCTTTTGGGGGCGAAGCATACTGTAGCGAATCAGATCAAAGGGGAAATATTAATCATTATTCATAACTCATTATGATTATTATGATTAATTATGAATATTTGAATCAGTTAATCAGATTAACTTGATGTAGCTTGCATTGAAATTACAATCAAGAAATCATCCTGTGAACACTTAGTGTTGATTACTAATTACTTCTAAGAGAATGTTATTTTTTAGGCCACAGAAAAATAACTCTTTCTTAGCATTTACAGTGCTTAGTGTCACGAATGCGGCCTCTGTGGCTCCCTCCGATCACCACCTGAGGGCTCGGTCACCGGAGTACTAAATTCATCCGGACTTCATTTCCCATAACCCACTGCCTGGCGCTGATCATGCGCGGATCTGATCTTCTTCCGGCGGACTATAAAACACTCTCGCACACACACACCCACCGCAAAGTCTTGTTTAGTCTTGTTTATAGTTTTCTCGTGTATGACCCTGGATTTTTTATTCTGTCACAACGTCTCACTGCCTGCCCATCTGACTCCCTGCCTGTTTATCTGGATACCGCTAGTTCTGTCTGCTGCCAGCCCCGACCCTGTGCCTGTCCCCTCGTTACGTCTCTGCCTTGTCTATGATACTGTTGTTGTCGGTGATTTACCCTTGCCTGTTATACCACGTTTGTCTGCAATAAAGCTGCAAATGGATCCCATGGCTTCGTACCCTTCGTTACACATAGAGCTGGTTAATAAAATCTGATTATTTAAGAGACAATCTATTGCGGACACTAGAGTCAGAACCAAATATGTATTGTGCACAAGATTTATTAACTAAATCACAAACACATAACTAATAGGAAAATATTTTTTTCCTGACTATTCGGGCATTTTTGGGGCCCTTAACATGCTCAAAAACTCTTGAAACTTTGCACACACATCAGAATCGTCGGCCATCGGGGCTGGGCAGAAGCTGGTACCTGGGTGTGGCAGGGGGGCTCAACAGCGCCCCCTTGAACGGTGTCTAAAAACTTGGTCCATATATCAAACACACTTGCTCGAATTTGTATGAAACTCGGTACACATATAAACCTCATCGGGCCTAACAACTTTCATACTCTAAGTTATACGCCGGCTCAACAGGAAGTCAGTTATTATCAGTTGTATGGAAAATGCATGCTCTGGAATTTGATATACTCTCCTAGACGATTAATCCGATCACCACCAATCTCGGTCAGCATGAAGTCAAGACATTGAGGATGCAAAAATTGCAAGCGGATTTTTGATATCTTGAACGGTTTGGCCTTGGCGAGGCAACAAATTTATGGTGAGAAAAGGGAAACAGGAAATGTGCTATAACGTCACCATACATTGATTGAGCTTTATGAAACTTCACCTGTGTGTTCGTTATCGGATACTGATCACATACATAGATATGACTATTGTGAGTCAAAAGTATAGCGCCACCAATTGGCAGCAGGAAGTGTGTCACTTTCAAAATGCTTTGAGATCACCCTCTTTTTTTTTTTAACCCATTTTGTTTCAAACTTAATCAGAATAATGTTAAAACATGGCAGATGTAGACCTGTGAAAATAATCGTGATATCTCAAACACTGTTGCCATGGCAAAGCATCAAACTTTAATTTTCGTTTTGGATGCTTTTGAGACGCTTAGCATGCTTCAAATTGCATGAAACTTGATACTAACGTCAGAGATGTCAACCAGTAGACATGGACAAAACCGTAGAAACAGGTGGGGAGGAGGGCCTCTATAGCGCAATCTTTTGACAAAAGTGGGGGGGTTAGTCACCAAACTCGGTACACTTGTTCTCATTAAGCTGGACAACTTTGTAATTTACAGTCATTAGCTCCGACCAACAGGAAGTCAGATATTTTGGTTTGAATGTGGATTTTTCACACACTCAATGAGTTACAATTATTATTATTTTTACTATTAAAATTATTTTTAAAATTAATTGTTTATTGATAGAATTAAAATTATTAAAATAAAATCTATTGTATTAAAGTAAAAAAGTAAATTTCACAAGATTATAAAAGTGTCTGACAAACTTGCATAAATGAGTAGAAAAATCTAGACATGTACCTGAGACTGACATTAAAATTGTCTTTGCAGGTTCTGTGATTTGGCTTTATTTATTAATTTTTTCATTTTATTTTTTATCTTATACCACACATATTAAAATTAAATGAAAGCATGCTTTTGGTGCATAAGATTAGTGCACAAACAACAGCTCAGGGAAGTCAAAAAACATGAAGAGACGTGTCAGGATTATTGACCTTATTCCTGATTAGCCTACTGCATTTTGAATTATGGGTTCCACTTCCAGTTTGGGGAACTTCCATTCAAAAAGACTGAAACTTATCGTTTCAAATCATAATGTTTCCCTACAAATAAAGCTTATCTGTCAGCTTGACTGAATGAGCTGTCAATTTTTCTTTTTTGTTTTATTTTCAGACATCATGAGAATTACATAACGCTTGGTATTGTAACATGACATGTTATAACAAGAATATCTATGGCAAGAGCTCTTTTCAGCAGATGCTTTCTATCCTCTCGATTATTTTATGTTGTCTCTTTGCATACCGCTGTAATAGTATGAAAAAGGACAACATATGCTGCACATTTGTGGTCTGTTCTCTCTATATAATTTACAATATATCCCATTAATAATTCACTGGAATGCACGAATAATCTCTTGTTTTTCTCCTCAAAGCCTCACGTCTCTTTCCAGGTTTGTTTCACAGGTAAATACAATTTATTAAAATGGAAATCACTTTGAAATAGTATCACGCAATGCTAAAGTTCATGAACATTTTTATTAAGGCAACGTATTACATAATGCATATATATATATATCACTATAGTATATGTTCAACCCCGTCCGTTATTGCTGTGGAAAGAATCACACTTTTTCATGGCCTGTTGAAAGTACCTTGTTGATGCTTTTACACTTTTAAAGTGTGAGTAGAATAATGTCATCTCATTGTACCCAGTTTAAAAAATAAAACGCATTACTGCGTTCATAGAGTCTATCACTGACTGTTTACAGCTTAACGGAAATTACACTCTTAAAAAATGCTGGGTTAAAAACAACCTAAGTTGGGTTAAATATGGACAGACCCAACAGGTTGGGTTAAAGGGCACATATTATGCCCTTTCACAAGATGCAATATAAGTCTCTGGTCTGGTCAAGTTTCAGCTTAAAATACCCCACAAATTTGCCCCTATTTGTGGGTGAGCAAAAACATGCCTTTTACTACATTGCTATATTGCTGGCTAAAAAAAATAAATCCAAAATTGGTTGAAAAAAATGGCTGGGTGAAAACAACCCAATCCCTGGGTTTGTCCATATTTAATCCAGCATTATTTAGAGTGTACTCCCATAATTCACGCAAAGCGTCATGGGGTGTTGGAATAAGGTGAATACAACATCAGCAATCACAGACATTCGCATTAAGGCTGGAATAGATTTCTCAGAGCAGAGTTTGCACAAATAACAGTATGTAATTTGCTCTAGAATTTTTATATTTGTCTGAGAAAAAAAAAACAGACATGGCAGATTAGGATGATATTCTGCACTCATTTGAAATCGACATAACATTCTATGACATGAAAGTCATCTCAATTTAAATGATATCGTGAATGTGGCTGTTGTGGTTTATGATCATAGGAGCATCAGCTGCTGCAGTAAATGTGGTGTGAAATTGACATGGTCCTTTTATGTTTGACTGTTTTAAATGCTCATTGTGTTTACGAGGAAAGGCAATCTTTTACGTGCATTTTAACAATCCCTTTACTAGACATTGCACATCCTGTGATGTGACTATTTTGGAAGAGAACATCGCGATTTCGATGCTAAAATGATATATTGCGCAGCCCTAATAACTAAACTAACAAACACATATACACAAGTATACATACAAACAAGTCACACGTACATGGATAAAATAAGGAATGACAGAGTGAGTCTGGAAGTGGGAAACAGGAGGAGCTATGGAGAAGATTCAAAAACCTGGAAAGAATCATCAGTATTCATTACAAAGCTCTTTCGTTAACAAAGGAGGTTCACAACTTTAACTAACTAGCAGCAATTTAGTATATTGTACGTTACTTGCATTAGGCTGGATACACTGTTGCCAAAGGAAGTCCTGAGAATTCAGTCTGATGGTGCTGAAGTTGCAATTAATGTCTTCTGCATTGAATGAAGAACCAATGACAAACTTGCATGGATAGTTTGACTCTTAGTGGGGAAAAGAGTCCTTGTCTCTCCTCTAGATGGCTGGGGTGCAGGGCAGGCCCAGGTCCACAGGCCTTCAAAATACAAACTCGTAGACACCAAATTTGGTATAGGTTGGTTTATGTTAACCATTGGTTCTTATAAAATATGCATAAAACAGATATTATACAAACAACAGTTTGCAAGACACTTATAATTCATTGCTGCACTATTGGGTCCAAGATGGCGGAAACCACGGCAGAGAAAGAAACAAAGCAACTTAAAGTTGATACCAAGGAGTCGGGAGTACCCAGTGAGGACAAGAGGGCTCAATAATGTGAACTCTGTGAGATGTTTTTAATCACTAGAGCAGAGGATTTTGTGGAAAACTTTATTTGTTCCAAAATGTGACTAGATCAAAGAATTGCAAGAAAAACTTATTGAAATGCACATGAAGCTCTGACGAATGACTGAATCACTAAACGCCGTTTTAAGTGAGACGTCAAAAATTCAAGATACTTTTAATTCTACTGTACTGATTGGATCCGCTAGCATGGGCGTACAAAACTCGGCACTCCTTGCAACAACTCTCCCGGTAAAAGAACCGTGTATGGATACGCTGGCCAAGGAACTTTCACCACCATTGATTTCAGACGCTACAGCTCCGACTATGAGACGCTCAACGGATTCTTGCTCAACACCATGCCAAAGGGAATATCAGTGGAAACGGGTGACTGGTGCAGGAAAGCAAGCAACACGTGAAACTCGGCCACCTCAGGAACTGAAGTTGGCTAATTGTTTCGGCGTGCTGGGTCAGGACTCACCTCCTGATCAAACTCCCATCGCTCTACCTTCTACATCTCTTCCATCTTTGCTAACAACGCCTGCCTCCACCGTGGTAATCGGTGATTCCATCGTCCGAGGTCTTTCACTCCCTTCTTATGGAGCTAAAGCAGCAGTCCATTGTTTTCCCGGAGCTAAGGTACTGGACATAAACTCACAACTTTCTGGTGTGCTAGGAAAACAAACGCAAACACTGTCATAGCACATGTTGGTAGCAACGATACCTCATGCCGTGAATCTGAGACTTTAAAGGAACATTTTAAATCTCTGCTGATCTCTGTCACTAACACAGGGAAAAACATCGCTAACGGTCCACTGCCTACTTATAACAAGGGTATTGAAAAATTCAGTCATCTGCTTTTCCTTAACACATGGTTAAAATCTATACAAATTCAAGGTCATTTTCATAGATAATTTTGATCTGTTTTGGGGCCGTCCAGCGCTTTTTAAGAGAGATGGCCTGCACCCAAATCACAGGGGCGCCCAGATGCTTGTGCATCATATTGAACAACATATTTTATCATGACTGCCTTCCGAATGTACTACTGTTGAATTCATAAAACCTATTGTTTCAGTTTGTCATTATATTGCTAAGAAAAGCAGAGTGGGAATAAATATGCATAATTTACTGAAAATTCCCATGTCTAGTTCATCAACACATATGGTAACGAAATCAACAGAAATAAACATGGCTCTCTTTAATGTAAGAGCATTAACAAACAAATCATTTTGTATTAATGATCTTATCAGTGATTTTAACTTAGACTGTTTTTCTTACTGAGACCTGGCTGGGCATAGATGCACCTGCCACACTGATTGAGACATGTCCACCCAACTATACCTACTTTTTCAACTAGAAAAGGAAAAAAGGTGGAGGGACAGCAGCAATCTACAGAGAAAATCTCAAGGGATGGGACATTGACCTTGGTACATTTAATACCTTTGAATATAATGCTATTTTTTTAAACTCTCAACCTCGTTTACTTGCAGTGACATTATACAGATCACCAAAATTACCCATCTCCCCCTTCATAAAGGATTTCTCTGATATGCTGTCTGTCATTCATATGAGTTATGACAACTGTGTTTTAACTGGGGATTTTAATATACTGTACATGTTGACAATTCATCAGACATTAGAGCTAAATAATTTTTAGAACTATTAGAATGCATGTCTTTTAAACAGCATGTAAACGTACCCACCCATAAACGTGGTCATACATTAGACTTAGTTGTGACATATGGATTAAATATCAATATAACATCTGTCACTGATCTTGCATTATCTGATCACTTTTGTGTCTTTTTTAAGAGTATTGATAATCTTGTACTAAATGAAACTGAACACATTGTTAAGAAACATTATATTACCACTGAAGTGGCTGAAAACCTCACAATGCATTATAAGAGTTATGAAAGGAACATTTTACCATCATCCTGTGACGATTTAGTTAATGAGTTTAATAATAGAATGAGAACATCTCTTGATACTGTTGCTCCACTTAAAACTAAAAAGTTAACAACAAAAACGAAAATTCCTTGGAAGACAAATCAGACTATGAAACTTAAAAGAGACTGTAGAAGTGCCGAACGAAGATGGTGTAAAACTAAACTAGAAGTTCACTTAAATAAACTCATTGAAAATCTTAAGACTTATAATAAAGAAATTCGTAGAACACGCCAAGCTTATTTTGCAAACCTTATAAATGCAAACATTAATAACCCCCGATTATTATTTAATACAATAGATTAATTAATAAATCATAAAATTGATAGCTCCGAGTTACCCAACTGGAAACGTGAAGAGTTTGCTGGCTACTTCAGAGATAAAATTATAAACAGTAGATCAGGGATCTGTTCAAAACATGATAATAGGTCAATTTTGCTCTCTTCATTATCAAGTGTAGAGAATACTATCAAAATGGAAAGTTTAATTTGGTTGATGTTGAGACACTAAGAAAGGTTGTAACAGAACTGAGACCCTCTACTTGTTCCTTTGATCCTATTCCTACCTCTCTTTTTAAAAGTATCTTTGATTCTATATCTATCGATATCCTTGAGATAGTTAATCACTCCCTGCAGCTTGGCATTTTCCCTTCTGACCTTAAAACTGCCCTAGTAAAACCTGTGTACAAAAAAGGGAGTTCAGATATTTTAACTCCTAGTAATTATAGACCCATCTCAAACCTTACATTTTTAATTAAAATATTAGAGAAAATAGTTTTTAATCAGTTGAGTACATTCTTAAATGCCAATTCGAAACTATAGATGTTTCAGTCAGGTTTTAGAAAATATCATAGTACAGAGACCGCTCTTATTAAAGTAGTAAATGATATAAACATAAACCTTGACAGAAATTGGCCTTCAGTTCTGGTACTTCTTGACTTGAGCAAATCCAGTGCAAATAGATTCACTAGCAAATTGCATTAAAGACATAAATGATTGGATGTCACAAAACTTCTTACAACTCAACCAAGATAAAACTGAAGTTTTGCTTATTGGATCAAAAGCGCAGAGAGAGAAATTGATCCCTAAACTAAATGTACTCGGATTAAACCCAAGCCTAGTGGCAAAAAAACTTAGGAGTTGTCTTTGATTCTGATTTCAATTTTAAAGCTCATGTACGTAATATTACCAAAACAGCATTTTATCATCTCAAGAACATTGCTAAAGTAAGACCATTTCTCTCTCTGAGCAATACAGAAAAATTAATGCATGCACTTGACTATTGTAATGCCCTTCTTACTGGTCTACCAAAGAACACAATTAACCGATTACAATTAATCCAAAACACTGCTGCTCGAATATTGACGAAAGCCAAAAAGAAAGATCATATTACACCAGTATTAAAGTCATTACACTGGTTACCTGTTAGTTTTCGTATTGTTTTTAAAAATCTTTTATTAGTTTATAAGGCATTGCACGGATTTGCTCCAGACTATCTTTCAAATATGATTACAGTATATGAACCGAGAAGGACTCTTAGATCTTCTGATTCTTTTCTTCTAAAGGTACCTCATAGTAGAACTAAAAAATTTGGTGATGCTGCTTTTAGCTGTTATGCTCCTCACCTCTGGAATAACCTTCCAGAGAACATAAGATGTGCTGAAAACATTAATAGCTTTAAATCTAAATTAAAAACGTATCTTTTTAGTCTGGCCCTCCTGTAAAATCTTATAAAACTTTTTTATATTTTGTGTTTGCTTTGTTTATAATGTTGTATTTTATTTTTCATATTTTGATTTTTATAAATTGTATTCTTTTTATGTATCTTAATGGGTCTATTTTACTTTTTAATTGTTCTTTTTAATTTTATTAATTGCTGTATCCTTGTCCTTATCCTTGTATTCCTTGTCAAGCACTTTGAATTGCATTAATTTGTTTAGAAAAGTGCTATTTAAATAAAATTTGCTTGCTTGCTTGCTTGCTATAATAATGTCCTGGGATGCATGTTCATTTATAGAACAGTTTGTCTATAAATTAATGCAGTAGAGTCTGTTTTACAGGCTTTGGGTCTCTTTGCCTCTGCTGTTCCATGTGGCCACATAGTTTTGTGCAATAAAACCCAACCTTTGTCAGATGGTCTGTCTTATTGGGGGATGAGGAATGGCGACAGACCCCAGAGTGAGTTTTAAACATTATTTGTTGAATATAACAAATAATTGTGTCTGATTTGTCTTAGTCGTTACACATTCTATGAACTAGACCTCAGCTCCACTCCAGGGGTGCAGGTGTTGTCGTCTTAGTGTGCTCAGCGATTTCACATGGACGGTCACTTGCTCATATGGCGACGTGAGTATTAGCGTTCCCAAAGCAATTCCGACGCAGCTCGAGTTCCCATGAAAGGGAACGTCTCGGTTATGTATGTAAACTTAGTTCCCTGAATAGGGAACAAGACGCTGCATCGCCCCGCCATACTCCCAGCATGCCCGTAAATGACTTGCTTCAGGTTTTTCAGAAGCTGAATGTGTGTGTTTTCAGGTAGGCTTTATAGTTTCCTGGTCAGTGACGTCACCCGCCTATGACAGATTTCATACACATACGTGCTTCACAACACAATCATGCAGAGGTGTTCCTCCAGCGTTTCCAACGCAGCGTCTCGTTCCCTATTCAGGGAACTGAGGTTACATATGTAACCAAGACGATAAACTGGTTCAAGCTGATAGAAAAGCAACAGAAATTCAAACAGCCACTCGTTACAACCGAGGTATGCAGAAGAATATCTCTGAACAAACAACATGTCAAACCTTGAAGCAGATGGGCTACAGCAGCAGAAAACCACAGCAGGTGCCAGTCTTGTCAGCTTAGAACAAGAAACTGAGGCTACAATTCACACTGGCTCACTATCACCAAAATCGGACAATAGAAGATTGGAAAAACATTGCCTGGTTTGATGAGTCTTGATTTCTGCTTCAACATTCAGATGGTAGGGTCAGAATTTTGCATAAACAACATGGAAGAATGGTTCCACCCTACCATGTATAAACGGTTCAGGCTGTTGGTGGTGGTGTAATGGTGGGGGAATATTTTCTTGGAACACTTTGGGACTCTTAGTACCGATTGAACATCATTTAAATACCATAGCCTGCGTACCTGCGTACTCAATCACCGGAATACTAATCACCACTACCTGCACATCTTCAGCACTGCTATCACCACCACCTCAAAAACCCCACACTCACACACAGTCACTGTCCGGTCTCGTTTGTACCTAAGCTCCATGTGTACTTACCTCAAGGACTCCAATCTGCTACTTACCTGCTTCCAACGTCTCCAGTGTCTCCAGTCTTCCCCGTGTGCTTCTCCAACTGTGTGTGAGTGTTCCCAGTCTCCAGTCTCCAACGTGCTTCTCCGTATTCCATCTGCAATCATCAAAAGGACAGTATCACTTCTTCTATCAACATACCAAGCTTCTACCATTGCCATATACTCACCGTATTTCTCTGCTGATATCAATAAAGCACTGTACTTGCTTTTACATCTGCCTCCGTGCCGTCTCTGTTGTAACACTGTCCCTTTTCTCTTGCATAACTTTAGTTTTTGTTTTCTTTCTGCACGTGGCGGTCACTCTCAGCTGATCCCACTCTGCAATCAGTGTGGCCGCTTGCCCTATCTCGCAGCTGTTTGTTATTTTCTTCTCTTCTTTTCTTTGCCAGTGTGTTTTGTTTCTCGTATGATTCATATGTACACTTTTTGTTGTTAACCAGTTTTCGGTCTTGTCGTTTGGTGTTTCTCTCTGTTATCTGGCCAGTTGTTCCATTGGATCCTCGTTCCCAGTCTCCAGGCTCCAACGTGCTTCTCCGTATTCCATCTGCAATCATCAAAAGGACAGTATCACTTCTTCTATCAACATACCAAGCTTCTACCATTGCCATATACTCACCGTATTTCTCTGCTGATATCAATAAAACACTGTACTTGCCTTTACATCTGCCTCCGTGCCGTCTCTGTTGTAACAGAAGACAGGACCTTACCAACAGGATATCAGCATGAGTTCCCAGGACCCATTTCAAGAGCTCGTTGACGCTTTGCGCCGAGCACTCACCCCACAACCCCTCCACTTCTTCCACTCCACCACCGATGATGCACACCAGTCCCATGGCCCGACCGGCGCCCTACTCTGGATCGGCGGAAGATTGCAGCGGTTTCCTCCTGCAATGTGAGTTGGTCCTGGAGATGCAACCGCATCTCTACCCCACCGACACGGCTAAAATAGTGTTCATAATCTCCCAACTGCAAGGCAAGTCGCTCCAGTGGGTCGACTCGCTCTGGACTCAAAAAGGTTCCGTGGTGAAATCATACTTTTCATTCGTCACCCACTTCCGCAAAGTCTTCATCCACACCGGCCATGGGACTGTGCCATAGATCTGTTACCGGGTGAACCAGTGCCTAGGGGAAGGATCTACCCCCTGCCAGTGCCGGAGGAGAAGGCCATGGAAGAATACATCGAAGAGGCCCTTAACCAAGGATATATACGCCCGTCTACTTCCCCTGCTGCCTCAAGTTTCTTCTTTGTGGCAAAAAAGGACGGAGGCTTGCGGCCCTGCATAGACTATCGTTCCCTTAACAAGATAACAGTTAAGTTCCGGTACCCACTTCCCCTCGTCCCAGTGGCCCTGGAACATCTCCGTGGTGTCACTGTGTTCACTAAGCTGGACCTCCACAGCGCATACAACCTCATCCGGATACGCGAGGGGGACGAGTGGAAGACCGTCTTCATCACGCCCACCGGCCATTATGAATATCTGGTCATGCCCTATTGACTTGTCAACGCCCCCTCCGTATTCCAGGATTTCATTCATGAGGTGCTCCGGGAGTTCCTCCACAAGTTTGTACTCGTGTATATTGATGACATCTTGATTTACTCCCGGAGCCTGGCCGAACATCGCCACCACGTTGCGGAGGTTCTCCAACGCTTACAGCAGTACCATCTTTTCCTCAAGGCAGAAAAGTGTTCCTTTCACCAGCCCTCAGTCCACTTCCTGGGATACTTCATTGATCACAGTGGCATCCGGATGGACAAGGGGAAGGTAGAAGCCATCAAGTCCTGGCCTGCTCCCAAAACCATCAAAGAACTCCAACGCTTCCTCAGCTTCGCCAATTTCTACCGTCGTTTCATCAAAAACTACAGTTCCATCGTCCACCCACTAACCAACCTCCTCCGTCATCAGCCCAAGTCTCTGTCCTGGTCCGAAGATGCCACCAACGCCTTCGAAGCCCTCAAGGAACCCTTCACCACTGCTCCCCTTCTCGTCCACCCAAACCCTGACCTGCCCTTTGTCATCGAGGTGGATGCTTCCACCACAGGAGTGGGAGCGGTACTATCACAGCAGCAGGGGAATCCAAGTAGACTCCACCCATGTGCCTTCTTCTCCTGCAAACTCAACCCGGCGGAGGTCAACTACGACATCGGTGACCGCGAGCTCCTGGCCGTCAAGCTAGCGCTGGAGGAATGGAGGCATTGGTTGGAGGGCGCCAATCATCCCTTTCAAGTACTCACAGACCATAAGAACTTGGAATACCTCAAAGCTGCCAAAAGACTCAACCCTCAACAAGCCAGTTGGGCCATGTTCTTCTCCAGATTCGATTTCACAATCTCCTATTGCCCCGGCTCCAAGAACATAAAAGCTGATGCATTATCCCGTCTCCATGCTCCTGAGGAAAAGAATGAATCTCCCGAAACCATTCTTCCAGAAACCATCTTTGTGAATCCCATCCAATGGTCCGAAGAAACTCTACCCTCCTCCAATGCCTCCTTCTACACTCCACCAGGTTGTCCCCAGGGCCTTCAGTACGTCACCCGGACACGTCGCACTCCACTGGTACACTCTGCTCACTCATCACTTGGCACTGGTCACCCGGGGGTCAATGAGACCCTCTCGCTGCTAAAGGAGCGCTTCTGGTAGCCCAACATGGCCAGGGATGTCAAAAGGTATGTGCAGGGCTGCAGGGAGTGTGCCATCACCAAGAGCCCTCGTCACATGCCAGCCGGCAAGCTCTCTCCGCTGCCCGTTCCTGAGCGACCTTGGTCACACCTGGGGGTTGACTTTATCACGGATCTCCCGGCATCGGATGGTCACACCTATGTGCTCGTGATAGTAGACCGATTCTCCAAGGCCTGCCGTCTCATCCCCCTGAGAGGTCTACCTACCGCCTTAACTACAGCTGAGCTCATGTTTAACCACGTCTTCCGATATTATGGAATCCCCGAAGACATCGTATCAGACCGAGGGCCCCAATTCATCTCCCGTGTCTGGAAGGCCTTTCTGTCGCTCCTGGGTGTGACCGTCAGTCTGTCATCCGGCTACCATCCTCAGACGAACGGGCAGACAGAACGTAAGATCCAGGAGATTGGCCGCTTCCTGCGTACCTTCTGTCATGGCCACCAGAACTCCTGGAACCAGTATCTGGGTTGGGCCGAGTACGCCCAGAACTCTCTCCTTCAACCTTCCACTGGTCTAACACCCTTCCAATGCGTACTCGGTTTCCAACCCCCGCTGTTCCCCTGGGACGGGGAACCCTTCAATGTCCCCGCAGTCGACTACTGGTTCCGGGAGAGGGTATGGGACTCAGCCCACCATCAACTGCAGAGAGCCCTGCGCAGACGCAGGATGACAGCAGACCTTCGGCGCTCCAATGCTCCGTCCTACCAACCGGGTAAGAAAGGTCTGGCTGTCAACCAAGGACATCAGGCTGCATCTGCCCTGCAAGAAGCTGAGTCCTCGCTTCATTGGCCCATTCACTATCACCAGTCACCCCGTCACGTATCGTTTACAACTTCCACCTCAATACAAAATTCATCCTACCTTCCATGTCTCTCTATTAAAGCCTCACCACCCTTCTGTTTCTCCCTCCACAGAACCTGACGTGGCAGCCGCCGAGCCCCCCCTTCCACTCATCCTGGACAACGGTGCTGCTTATGAGGTTCGCAAGATACTGGACTCCCGACGCCGTGGTGGTCTACTGGAATACCACGTCGACTGGGAGGGCTACGGCCCCGAGGAGCGCTCATGGGTGCCTAGAAACGATATCCTCGATCCCAATCTTCTACAAGCATTCCACGCCAGCCACCCTGACAGACCTGCCCCACGCCCAAGAGGACAACCACCACGACGTCGGGGTCCTCGGCCCTCAGGAGCGGGCCGTGGGAGGGGGGTACTGTCACAGACACGTCAGGTTCCACCTCCTTCCAATACCCACGCACTCAATCACCGGAATACTAATCACCGCCACCTGCACATCATCAGCACTGCTATCACCACCACCTCAAAAACCCCACACTCACACACAGTCACTGTCCGGTCTCATTTGTACCTAAGCTCCATGTGTACTTACCTCAAGGACTCCAATCTGCTACTTACCTGCTTCCAACGTCTCCAGTGTCTCCAGTCTTCCCCGTGTGCTTCTCCAACTGTGTGTGAGTGTTCCCAGTCTCCAGTCTCCAACGTGCATCTCCGTATTCCATCTGCAATCATCAAAAGGACAGTATCACTTCTTCTATCAACAGTTTTCGGTCTTGTCGTTTGGTGTTTCTCTCTGTTATCTGGCCATTTGTTCCATTGGATCCTCGGACGCTCTGAAACCCTTGATCATCGGATTTCCTGGTCGCGAGTTCACGCATCTAAAGTGACTTATTCTTCAGGTATTTCCTCCTGCTGTGGTCAGTCTGGACTGATCTTTATCAATGCATTTCCTGTGGATTAGATGCTTCCTAGACTATTTATCTGGTTTCTGACGATTGCCTGAACTGTGATTATTCCCTGCTCTATTTAGTTGAGTCTGGCCCTGAGCTCACTGTGAGTTATTTGAGCTGAATTAATAAAGTTTATTGAGCATATCTCTGCTTTTGGGTCCTTTATTACCGGAATCCTGACATATTGGTGACCGTGTCCATTTTTATAACCATAGTGTACCCATCTTCTGATGGCTACTTCCAGCAGAATAACGCACCATGTCACAAAGCTCCATTAATCTGAAATGGAACATGACAATGAGTTCACTTTACTCAAATAGCCTCCACTGTCACCAGGTCTCAATCCAATAGAGCACCTTTGGGATGTGGTGGAACAGTAGAGTCGCATCATGGATGTGCAGCCGACATATCTGAAGCAACCGTGTGTTGCAATCATGTCAATATAGACAAAATTCTCTCAGGAATATTCCAGTACCTTGATGAATCTATGATACAAAGAATTAAGGCAGTTCTAAAGGCAAAAGGGGGTCCAGCCCGATACTAGCAAGGTGTACCTAATAAAGTGGCCAGTAACTCTATTTCATTACTTCTACCTTAAAGAATGCTTCAACACCTTTTTCATAAATACATCACTTTATTTCATCAGTGCCCATTCTGCTGCTTCAGCCTGCAGGCTTTTTCCTAATTTTTTATGTTGACCACTATTCAGCTTTTTAAATTTACATCCAGTATATAAAGTTTGCCCTAGAAACATTGCAATTGTTCAAAATTGTACATAATAGCACATTATTATGCTATTATTATTCTTTTATTATTTATTTTTTTAGAACCTACGTTCCAGTAAAACCCACTATAAAAGCAAACAGGGACAAGGTGAGTAGCAGCAATCAACAATCAGTGCTTTAACTTATTTAGCAACCAATTAAACAACCTATCGGGCATTCACTCTCAATACATGTTTGAACATTATATTTATTATTATATTTATATAATAACACTTAAATAATAATGATTGTCTAATTGTCACAGTGTGATTTCTCTCTGTGGCCTCAGGTGATGATCCTCCATCCTGGTTTTCTGAAATATATTCAAGAGCGCTGGCTGCAGAAACATGGCAGATATCCATCCACTGGTTTTATTACACTCATATTTGCCTTGCACATCTGTGACCAGGTAAAACTCATAGGCCCAGTTTCACAGACAGGGTGTAGCCTAAGCCAGGATTAGGCCTTAGTTCAATAAGGATATTTAAGTATCTTTTTAAACATACACTAGAAAAAACATTACTGGTGTGCATCTTGAGACAAAACAATGGCACTGACATATAAGATATGTCAGTGCAAGTTGCTTTCAGTTAAAACAGCTCAAACTTGCATCTTAGTCTAGGACTAGCTTAAGCCTTGTCTGTGAAACTGGGGGATAGAATATTAAATTATAGAATACTAACCCCCCGGTTTCACAAAAAAGGCATAAGCCTAGTCCCAGACTAAAATGCATGTGAGAAGTAAAGAAACAGTAGTAGCAGTTTTCTTAGATGTTGAGAAGGCTTATGATATGTTCTGGATGGAAGGTTTGCTGATAAAATTAGATCAGATTGTAATAGGTGGTAGACTAACCCCCAGTTTCACAAAATCCATGTTTGAGCCGTTATAAAGGATTAGTCCACTTTCAAATTAAAATTTCCTTATAATATAATAATCCAAGATGTCTATGTCTGTCTTTCTTCAGTCAAAAGAAATTAAGGTTTTTGAAAACATTCCAGGATTATTCTCCTTATAGTGGACTTCAATTGACCCCAAAGTGCAGCTTCAAAGGGCTTTAAACAATACAAGAGGAGGAATAAGGGTCTTATCTAGTGAAACGATCGGCCATTTTCTAAAAAAAAATTAAAATGTATATGTTTTATAAACACAAATGATCGCCTTGCAATTGACCAGACCGCACTTCCGTATTCTTCAAAAAGCTTACGCTGTATGTTCTAAGCCTTCCCTATTCTACTAAAACGGAACTGGCGCCACGTCCGTTCCATAAATTGAATAGGGAAGGTGTAGGACATATATTGAAAGTGGACTAATCCTTTAACTGAAAGAAACTTGCACTGACATATCTTAAAATATGTCTGTAGCACAGTTAAAGTTCGTGTGTGGGAAGGAAGAGGACTGGGTTGACGAACAACTGCTGACTGAGCTTTTATTGAGAACAAAGTTCAACAGAAAGACTGTGCAGTGCACAACAACAGCAACATAAATAATCCACAAAGGGCTTCACTCCAGATTCGGTAGACACAATCCACAAGGGCTTCACTCCAAGCAACGCGCTGTGCCTCAGTCAGCAGTTCCCCTCTCTCTCACACACTCCTGCTTCTCATGGCGTCTTATCCTGTCTCCGCGCCAATCACTAGAACAAGACACAGGTGTTCGTGATTTGTATTCAACCCACTCACTTACCAAGCGTCTCCCGCTATTCTCTCCGGTTGCAGACCTCGCTGAACCACGCCCCCCTTGCCACATACCCCCACCGCCCGACTCAGCCGACCCTGCTGGCACAGCTCCGTCCACTGGACCATATCTGGTGCGATCTCAGGACGGCCCTTAAATGCTGCATATGCCGCTGCCAGTCATTACTATAGATAATAATATCTAGATAGTCAGCTGCATATGCACCATGGGGCCGCAGAATTTTATCCATGAGTCGCTGAAAGGTAGTCGGTGCCCTGAACAGCCCGAACGGAAGCGTAACGAATTGGTGTAATCCGAACGGCATTGTGAAAGCTGTCTTTTCTTTGGATAATGGCGACAAGGGGATCTGCCAATATCCTTTCGTTAAGTCCAGTGTTGAATAAAATCGAGCCGTACCTAGCCGGTCAAGCAATTCGTCCACCCGTGGCATTGGATACGCGTCGAATTTCGACACTGCATTCACCCTGCGATAGTCCACGCAGAAACGAACCGAGCCATCTGTTTTGGGGACCAAAACTATCGGGCTCGCCCAGTTACTGCTGGACTCTTTCTATTACTCCCATCTTAAGCATTGCCTCTAATTCGTCCTGAACTACCTTTTTTTTGTGCATTTCCCTGCGGCTCTTTGGAACTAATAACTGGGTTGTATCCTCTTTTGTCTGAGTGTCTTGGGTCACTTGGTACAACCTATCTTTTATAATCGCGAAATATGGATAAGCAAGCGGACGTCCAGGCTGGAGAGGCTGACCATCAATCACACAGACCTTTTCAAACGCATGTTTTAGCGTCTCATCCTGAGACTGCTCCAGGGGAAAATCATCGCGCTCCGGAAGAATTAGTCTTCCGGCTTCACTCTGTTCCCCTGCAGCAGCGCTCCCCGGTCCCTGATCAGTCTCTCCTACCTGCACTCATGCTTGCTTACCCCGCATTCTCTTTTCCCAAGAGGCATCCGAGCATAAACATCCCAATAATTGACTGAACGCAGGCCAATTTGTTCCCAAAATTATCTGATGCCGGAGGTGTGGGTTAACTGCAACCTCCACACTATGCTTTGTCCCCTGAATTTAATTATGACGGGCATTACAGGATATTTCACCACATCCCCGTGCACACACCGAACCCCAACCATGCGGCCTGTATCCAATGCCCCAGATGAAATCAGGCTTTGATGGACAGAAGTTTGGTTACAGCCCGAGTCCACCAAGGCCTGATAGGTACCCCCCTTGATATTCACAGGTATTTGGTACCTGCCAGCTTGACCAGGGGCAGCTTGTGGATCGTCGGGGATCCGGATCATCGTCCCAACTTCCATAACTGGACATTTATCCACAAAATGATCCGGATCCCCACACCGCCAACAAGCCGGCCCAGACCTGCCCGCCGCTCCTGTGGCAGAGAGTGGGTTGAATGGCTGACGCGGAGAAAGGGGAGAAGCAGGAGTGGGGTCCGTCTCGGCAGCAGGGAATCCCGCCCCCCTGGGACGAAACGCGAGGTGGGCCGGCAGACGAGACCTGGGAAGAGGGACAGGTCTAGAGAGAGAGGGGGACAAAAGAGAGGGAGAGAGAGAGACAGCTGGAAGGGGTTCGCTTGGCACGCCACCATGTGGTCCTCCGCCAATTGGATGGCTGAGTCCAGCAACGTGGGGCGGTGGCACTGGACCCACTCGGCCATCTTCTTCGGGAGCCGAGTGATGAACTGCTCCAGCACCACGCGATCGATGACCAGATCCACGTCGCTTCCCTCAGCCAGCAACCATTTGCGGCACGAGTCCCGGAGCTGTTGGGCCATCACGAAGGGCCGGCCGGACTCACCCAGGTCGAGGGAACGGAAGTGTTGACGATGTTGCTCCGGGGTCCGGCCAACCCGCTGGATGATGGCCCGCTGTAGGTCGTCATAGACCAGGAGGTTCGGGACTGGCAGCTGCTGTGCTGCCACCTGGGATTCACCTGAGAGGAGCGGGACCAGCCTCATAGACCACTGGTCCCGCGGCCATTCACTCGCTTCGGCGGACCTCTCAAAGAGCTTGAGAAAAACTTCTGGATCGTCCAGTGGGCCCATCTTATTCATGGGCAGGTGGACCAGCACAGCGGGCTGCCCGCGGGGCTCCCAAGGAACCTCCTGGTCAATCCAGCTCCGGAACGCCTCGCGGTCCTCCTGCTGGGTCTGGAGGATGGCTTGAAAGCACCGCTTCTGGTCTTGGCGCAGATCCAGCCGGGCCTGGTGCTGTTCTTGGCACCAGTGTAGCACAGTTAAAGCTTGTGTGTGGGAAGGAAGAGGACTGGGTCGACGAACAACTGCTGACTGAGCTTTTATTGAGAACAAAGTTCAACAGAAAGACTGTGCAGCGCACAACAACAGCAACATAAATAATCCACAAAGGGCTTCACTCCAGATTTGGTAGACACAATCCACAAGGGCTTCACTCCAAGCAACGCGCTGTGCCTTAGTCAGTAGTTCCCCTCTCCTGCTTCTCACGGCGTCTTATCCTGTCTCTGCGCCAATCACTAGAACGAGACACAGGTGTTCGTGATTTGTATTCAACCCACTCACTTACCAAGCGTCTCCCGCTATTCTCTCCGGTTGCAGACCTCGCTGAACCACGCCCCCCTCGCCACAATGTCATTGCCATTGTTTTGTCTCAAGATGCACATCAGTAATTTTTTTTTTTTTTTTTTGTAGGGCACGTTTATAAAAGCTACTTATATGTCCTAGTTGAACTAAGGCCTAATCCTGGCTTAATTTAAGCCCTTAATTAAGTCTTAATTTAAATCCTTGTGCAGTAAATTATACCATGACGTAGCTCGGTAAAGCCACATTTAAAAGCTTAAAAAAGTCTTAAAAGGTGTCTTAAAAAATTAAGTGTAATAGATTCACCATATAGATTTAATATGAAACTGAGCTTTGATGTATAGTTTGAAAAACTTGAAATTTATCCTTGTACATGACTTACTATTCATGATGTCAGTGCTGTCCTAATGCTGAGGCTGTCTAACCATTTTGTAATGTTTGATCTCCTCCATAGTGCTTTAAAATACAATAATCTGTGTAGAATTCAAATGGGTCAGATACGTTGTGGTCTGCACCAGTGCATGTGATTTGTGTGTAAGAAAATGTGAACAAGTGACTGATTTTAGATACAGCTTTAGCATATTTTTATAATTAAGGTGAGATGAGGTGAGGCTTCATATTCTATATAGACAGAATTGATTGGACAGAAAATCTGACAGAGTGATGTCAGCAAAATTGTTCATTCATATTGGTGACGGAGAGAAACTGAGAATTTTGAATGAATATCTTCCAATGGGAATTTTGTCATTGATTTGGCACACAAGCTTACAGATAATCTTAAGGCTAACAAATCGATACTAAAAGTGAGAAATTCAATTTTGATTTCATTTTACACTGTAATATTGGCTGTGTTTTAAATTCTGTCATACAAAATCTAACTTTTTTAATTTAAATTTCATTTAGAAATACACGGGTCATTAAAAAAGGTCTATCACAGACTCAACTTGCCACATTACATTATATAACAATACCGTATACTTGCTATGAGGGATATCAACGGAATTAAATTTTATACCAGTTTATAGGGGGAAATATTAATAACATCAACAGCTCAATATCCTAATGAATGAAGTAGCCTCAAATAATGTAAAGTATAGTCACCTAAAGGGCATCGTAGACACTATGTGGCAAACTTCTTACAAATGGGTCTGCCTTCAATTTTTTTTTTAACGATTAATCCACTGATGGCGAGCCAAGGTCGAACCCATGTGCAGTTTATTTACATGATTTGAGCTAAATACATGCCAGACTTGACTTCCCACATATCAAATGTTTTCTGGCCCAGCTCCGGGCCACACGATCACGTTTCCCTCTGCCCAAGTACCGCAAAGAATGACGGCCCTGAAGTGGCCCAGAACTGGATTAAAGACAGGGGTCAAACATGGGCCATAACCGGCCCGAATCTCAGCCAGTTAATCACCCTTAACTGGCCCTGAACTGGGCCAATACAGGTTTTATTATTGGTTCCAATTCTCAGCCATATGTTAACCATATCACCACCACCCTTTAACCAGAAACCCCAAAAATGAGCCATAACCCAGCCTAATCTTACCCAAACCATGTGAAATGAGTCACAAGAAAATTCAGTTCTCAAAATTAGTTTATTTAACAATATTGCACAAGCCAATAATAATAATAATAAATATAGCTGCAAGCAGCAATTACGGGGCCAAGCACAAAAACGGCACAAGAAGCCAGCCAACATGGCCGTGAGCATCAGACCAACAGCAGCAGTGAGCAATTAGAAAAAAAGTTATTAGCATTTTGTCAAGTTTGTTATAACTTTTGAGCACGAGGTGGCGCTGGTCCGAAACTTCTCAGGCTGCTTCAGGGCATTGTCCTGATGACCCATACCAAATTAATGAATTTTGGTCAAACCCATCAGAAGTTATAAGCAAAAATAGCCATTTTTCATATCTCCACTCCAGTAGGTGGCGCTGTGCTGAAACACTGTATGATGCCTCAGGTCATGCTTGTGATGACACGTACCAAGTTTGGTCTGAATATGTCAAAGCATTGTAGAGATACAGCTTCAAGAGTAATTTTTGCATCATCTCTCAAATTCTTTGCTCCGGTTTACGAAAACGGTTTGAGGAATCAACTTGAATTCCATAAATTTTTGTCGGCATAGTCTGAAGATGATCTGGTTCAATTTTCGTGAAAATCGGAGTAACGGCCTAGGAGGAGTTCGAAAAAGTATGTTTTTTTGAAAATTCAAAATGGCGGAAAAATTTTCATGACGGAAAATGACGTCATATGGTGCATTCGATTCGTCTTGACCCAAGGAATCAGAGGAAAAAAGAATTTTGTTTCTAGCCCTTACAGTTCAAAAGTTATTAACATAAACATAAGTGCAACTTTGGACAGCTGGTGGCGCTAGAGGGATTGAGTTAGAGACTCCAAATTTGCTGTGGACAAAGGTCAGACTGTCCTCTAACTGTGTGCCAAATTTCACAACTTTCCCGCAAGCGGTTCTATGGGTTACCATAGACTTCAAGAGCGGAAGAAGAAGAAGAAGAAAAAAAAAAAAAAAAAAGAACGCCAACAATAACAATAGGTGCCTCCGCACCTTCGGTGCTTGGCCCCTAATAACCACATTCAGAATTGTGTAACTGTGTGAAGGCTATTTTATTTAGTACAATCAAAGCATATCTTATTACCACCTCATGAATATATGAATGAATCTAGCACTGAAATGTAAAGATATTATAACGTAATTTTACTCTCAACACATATAGAGCAAATAAAAAAAAAAAATAGTTTACACATCAGAATGTTTGTATGTGTGAGGGAGAACTGGATCCTATTTAGGACTGTCCTCATGAAGTGAAGTACAGCTCTGCAGCCCCTCATTTCTCCACAAGTGCTCTCTCCTTATTCCATCTCTATCAGGAGCAGACTTTTAGTCTTGTCCCTGACAGCAACATAGTGTCGAGCCAGATCCGGCCCACATCTGGTCCGCGTGTAAACCACATGTACCAGATGTGGGCCGGATCTGGGCCACACTATGTTGCTGTCTGGGGTGGTGTCAGACAATTTTTTCCTCACAGCAGCTAAAAGACAAAATAATAATACAAAATTAATAAATACATATACAAACATTCATCCATCTACTGTAAATAAATGTAAGTAACAAATGAAAAATAAGGTTGCTTTGGTGTTTTTTACAGGAAATGATTGCCAATAATATAGCACTATTGAATGACTAACTGGCTTGTCAGAGTTTGACAACAGTATTATGACAAATAAGACCATTTTAGCAAACAAAAACCTTAAAAATGTTGAGATATGGAAACTGTGGTGTAAACAGAGTAACCAATGCACTGCTGAAGTACTGATAATGTAACACATTCAAAGCATAACATCTTATTTCCACCTCAAAAAAAAGTGCATTTAATTTCAAAATGTACTGGTCTGTCTTAAACAGTTACTTATTGCATAGGTTAATGTAAACTAACAATGACCTCCTACAAATACCAAAAACATGCCTTTGTTTATGTGACACAATGATTATTCCAGATTTGATTCTACATGACTGATGCAAAATGCTTACGAAATAACAAATTGCTTTCTTATTGTTTTAAGAATGTCTACTAGCTAAAACAAAAATATCGGACATAGACCTATCCTGATTATCAAAGTCAGAGATTAGATTTAGATATAATTAAATCTGATTGTACAACCTTTGAATCACTTTCAGCTCAAAAAGTCAATTACTGTTGCTGATTTTGCTGTGATTTTTCCTATCATTTTAACAACATTAGGCTACATTGTTCCGCACACCGGACAGGAAGCACCGCGCCTCGACATCCCGCAGGCCGGTCTATCTCACCTAGTGATGGGCATTCCGGCTCTTTTTCGTGAGCCGGCTCGTTTGACTCAGCTCACTGAAAAGAGCCGGCTCTTTTGACTCACAAACGCCTCTTTAAATAATAAATGTTTTAACTATGACTTTGACTATGATAGGTGTGAAAACAGTTCTAATTAAATTATTAAATGAAATAATACTCACAATGTCTCACAATTTCTTTAAAAATGCATTGATTTGTTATAAAAAAAATACTATTAAACATTTGTATTTAAATTAAAACTTTTTTATGTATAGAAACAACATTCAAAAGAAATACAATCTGAACAACATAATAGAACCCATTAAATATTAAAGAAAAATAAATAACTGAAAGGATTAAACTGGTCCCTCTCTTTCACTTTTTTTTATTGCCATATGAACTCTCACTAGTTATATTATGCATAACTAGCATGAACACACACACACAATGCTGGCCATATTTTTATTTTATGAGAGATTTGCATTCAGAAATGCAAGCTCCCTCACTTTCGACAGGCTGATGCTGTTTCTTCTCTCAGTAATAATTTGTCCTGTTTTCGAGAAAACCCTTTCAGAGGGAACGGATGTGGCCACTATGGAGAGTCTCCCTGTCATGACTTTAGTAAGCCGTGGGTAGATAGAGGCCTTGTTCTTCCACCAGCTCAGAGGATCTGCAGATCTTTGGAGGAGGGGCTCCTCCAAATAGGATCGGACCTCCATTATGGCATCTGCTGAGGGATTCCTTCTCGCCGAATCCCCAGTTGCTCTCTCATCAAACAGCATCCAAACAGCAGACATTTGTGGCAATACTGCTGGTGGTTCTGCTCCTTCTGCTTCCTGTTGCCCTGGTGTCTGAGCCAGCTGACTGCTGGGACTGTCCCTCCCTGCTGCTGAGGTGATTCTCTGAAGAGCCTCATCAAGCGCTCTGGCATCACTGAAGGCTAACTTCTTAAACCTGGGGTCAAGTGCAGCAGTTTCTGATAGCACATGATTATATTCCATTCTATGGAACTTTCTGTCCATTGATGAACATAGGGTGTCCATCAACTCTATCACTTGTCTTGTGGTTACATTTGCTTCTCTCTGGCGGTTGGATGTGATTCGCTGCAGACCCTTACATAGGAGTATCATTTTTGACGCTGTCACATAGCTAAAAAGAGAGAACAGATTTTATATATATATATATATATATATATATATATATATATATATATATATATATATATATATATATATATATATATATTAAAATACAGGATAAAATGTAGAAATAACTGCTTACTGTACCTCTCTCCACTGATCTCCACAGTAACCTGCTCAAAGGGCTCCAGGACTCTGCACACCTCCTCCACCATCTCCCATTCCTCTTGGGTCAGAGGATCAACAGGTGCATTGACAATGGCCAGGGTAGAGATGATAGCATCCTTTGACTCAAGAAACCTTTTCAACATATAAAATGTTGAATTCCACCTTGTAGGGCAGTCTTGTTTAGGCCTTAGCTCAGGCATTCCCATCTGGCATTGTGTAGACCTTAGTTTTACTGCACCCACTGTGCTCCTGTGGAAGAATTCCACAGCTGCTTTCACTTTGTCCACAGTGGGCTTCATCACCTTCAGAGCATCTCTTACAATCAGGTTGATTGTGTGGGCAAGACATGGATGATGGGTCCACTTTAAAATTTTTACAGCTTTGGTTATATTAGCTGCATTGTCAGTAACACAACAGACCACTTTTCCATCTACATCCCATTCTTTTGCCACTCTCAACAGTTCCTCTGCCAAGTTCTCTGAGGTGTGTCTGTCGCTGAACTCAAAGCAATCCAGAAGACAGCTAGACATTGAAAAATCTTCAATGAAGTGACATGTAACTGACATGTAATCAGTGGTCACTCTTGATGTCCAGCAGTCAGTGGTAAGGCAAACTGCAGTAGCTTTTTTGACTCTTTCCTGCACTGAAGCCCGTGTGCTCTCATACAGTTGTGGAAAAAGTGATTTTGAAATTACTTTCCTGCTTGGAATTGTGTACATTGGATTTAGACTCTTGCTATAATTTCTAAAACCTCTGTCCTCCACGATTGAAAATGGCTGGAAATCGGTGGCAAACATTTTAGCCAATGCAATATCAATTTGGCCTTGTTTTGCTACAGACATTGACTTTTGCATAAACTGGTCCATTATAGAAGACTGCGTTGCTGTGGGTCACGGAGTAGACCTACTTAACTGAGTGGATACATCTCCAGCTGCGGAGGTGCTGGGTCCAGACGCTCCACCAACATCACTAGCAGGACCACTTTGTCGAGGCTCCGCTAGCTTCACAGTTGGGTGCACAGTTCGCATATGCCGGTGTAAGTTGTGTGTAGAACCAGCTTTAAATGACATTTTTATTTGGCAAATTCTACACTGTGCTTTCACATTACCTAAATCATTAAAATGATTCCAAATGCCGCTGTGCTTCCGACTCATTTTGCTGCTTTTGTTTTTTTACAGCTGTTTTTCCTCTCCTCCGAGTTTCGTCTAGGCTACTCTGTCTGTGTGTGTGAGAGAGAGTTGGCTCGGCCCTCCCTCGCAGTATAATTGGTTGACACCGCGTGTATGATTGACAGGAACAGACCGTGAGGCTGATCAGACAGTCGAAACGAATGAGTGTGTGCACCAAGGCTTATATAATTATAATTTTTGTGTTGTTCTTTGAATTATTAATCTATTGTTTTAAATAAAATTAAAATCATTCATTACATAATGATTAAATTTCTATAGGCTATATTTTTAAAAATAGATTCGGCTCTTCAGATATGTGTGCCTGTATGACTACGTTCTTATCTAATAAAAGCATGCAAATGGATCCCTGCCAGAGTGATGATTCATTACAGAAGACTTCGACATCGCAAGATCCAGCTGTTTTTTCTCACCTGTGTGCCACGCTGGCAGCCCAAGCTAATCAACTCACAGCCCATCAACACCAGCTTAACCGGCTCACGAATCTCACGGAAGAACTGGTAAAGTCACTACAGGGCATTCAAGTTACCTCTCCTGCGGCGTCTCCGCCACCTGCCGCAGCCGCCATTACCCACGCGGCGAGCATGCCGGCGCCGGTGAATCCCCGCCTCTCTCTGCCTGGAAAATTTGATGGAGATCCTGCCAGATGCAAGGGCTTTATTCTCCAGTGCTCCCTCTTCATAAGTCAGCAACCCGCACTGTACACTACCGACACTGGTAAGATTGCTTTGATCTGTTCATTATTCACGGGGAAGGCTCTGGAATGGATTACGGCGGTGTGGAGAGATGATGGTACTGCTTTTCCCACTTATGAGTATTTTCTGCAGAGGTTTAAAGAGGTTTTTGATCACCCCAGTGATGGAAAAGGAGCAGGCGATCGTTTGATGGAGCTCACACAGAGACGTAGAACAGCGGCTGAATACGCACTGGCATTCTGAACGCTTGCGGCTCAAACCAACTGGGTGAGTGACACTCTGAAAGTCTGCTTTAGGAGAGGATTAAGCCAGGAGTTGCAGACGGAGCTGGCCTGTCCTGACGAGGGTAAGAGCCTGGACCAATTCATTGAACTCACAATACAGATCGACAATCTCATCCGCTCTCGTAAAGCTGGTCAGAGACGCTCTGTGCGTGCCCCATTACCTGTTGATACTGATAATTCAGAAGCCATGCAAGTCAATGCTTACCATTTGTCTGAAGAGGAGAGAAGCGTTGATTAACTCACCGTCTGTGTTTGTACTGTGGTAACCCAGGGCATGTGAGAAATAACTGTCCCGTTCGAATTCGTCCAGAGAACCCACGGTCGGTGAGTGAATCCAATCCTTACTATAGCTCAGATATGTGTGTCTCTGTGCCGGTAACACTGCTTGTTAACGATGTTCGGCTAGAAGCCAACGCTCTACTGGATTCCGGGGCAGCAGGGAACTTTATGTCCCTGAATTACGCCCAGCAACATCAGATTCCATTAATTGAATGCTCTTCTTCTCTCACAGTGGAAGCTATAGACGGCTGTCCCCTGGGCACAGGACGCGTAAATGCCATCACTCACCGTATCACCATGCTAAACGGTATATTCCATACAGAGAACATTCATTTCCACGTCCTACCTACTTCCACATCAGCCATCATCCTGGGTCTCCCATGGCTAAGGACCCACAACCGACATGTCTGCTGGAGAGGGGGTCAAATTATCTACTGGAACGAAAACTGTCTGTCCAACTGTCTGTCTCTATCACCACCGCTATGCATCAGAACCCCAGCGCCTATAACTCCGTTACCCCCTGCCTCTGGTCCCAGCGGCCTTGGAACAGCTACAGGCGGCACGCTACTTCACCAAACTCGACCTCAGCAGCGCCTATAACTTGATCCGCATTCGTGAGGGAGACGAGTGGAAGACAGCTTTCTCCACAGCCACTGGTCACTATGAGTACCTTGTTATGCCCTTCGGGCTGGTCAATAGTCCATCTGTCTTCCAGGCCTTTATTAACAACGTTTTCAGGGACATGCTCAACCGATTCGTTATAGTCTATATTGACGATATCTTGATTTACTCAGACAACATGGAGGATCATATCCAACAGGTCAGACAGGTCCTGAAAAGACTAATCAAGTATCAGTTGTATGCCAAAGCAGAGAAATGTGAGTTCCACAAGACCGTAACCTCCTTCCTTGGGTACATCATCAGTTCTGAAGGCGTCACTATGAATGAGAAGAAGGTCTCCACCATAATCAACTGGCCACGGCCCAAGACCCTTAAAGAACTGCAGCAATTCCTGGGGTTATCCAATTTCTACTGGCGTTTCATACGAAACTTCAGCTCCATCGCCTCACCACTTACCAGTATGGTAAAGAAGGGTCAACATACCTTAAAGTAGGGATGTCCCGATCACGTTTTTTTGCCC